>NC_067249.2:77389205-77689205 GCF_019359855.2 Lolium perenne | reverse complement strand
AGACTGTCTGCGCCAGTATCGCAGCAGGCTAAAGAAGAAATACTTCACTGGAAAGATTACTGGGAGTGTTCCAACTAGATCTCCTCTTAAGCAAATGACTGACAAACAGTGGGGAGATCTTGTGAAGCACTGGTCTGATCCAAAGAATATGGTATGATTTGTAAGACTGATACCAGATCACATCTTGGATTCTTATTTGTAGCAGTGTCTCACTAGTCTCCTTTTTCAGAATTTGGCTAAACAGAATCAGAAAAACCGCTGTAAACTACTTTTACCTAGCCGTACGGGATCTCGTAAGCTTATAGTGCACATTCGGCAAAAAGTAAGGACATGTTGTTTTATACTGCTATTTAGAAATATTTTAGTAAAAGATCATGCAGAGTATATACACCAGTGTGCAGCATATATTATGATCCTCCATTTCAACCGCGTTATTCGATTTATAAATGGTAGTACTAAAATGCAGATGTTACATAATGCAAGTAAAAGGGAACCAAACAAAGAGATGACTCTGCCAGAGATTTTTGAAGCATGCCAGAAGAACAAACTTGAAGTGATTGGAGAAGTCGCACAGAGTGTTCTTGTAAGTCTTCTCTAAGATTGAAATTTTGTGACGACTCACATCCCAACTTGTAGGAGTAGTAAAGTACATGTCAATATGATATTATAGATGTTTATTAAAATTCATGTGATGTGAGTCAGACATGCCAAACTGTAGGAATAAAAGTAGGTCATACACATGATAAATCTACTATCAACAAGTTTCTCTGTAGTAACTATCATGTTTACACATGTGTACGAACTGAATTTTTTGCAGGAAGATATGAAATTAGAGATGGCAAAACCCGGTAAAAATGGTCTGGAAAAAACCGATGAAGAATGTGTGAAGGTATTTTCCATGGCAATAAAAAAGAAAGGCATTGCCAAAAACACTTTCTTACGGAATGCTGGACTGGTGAAGTGCAAGTCCATGTCCAAGTCAAAGTATTTACATGCTCAAGTTCTAGAGGAGCAACTCCAAGTAGAACGAGCTGCATAAGCTGCGCTAAGACTAGAAGCCAACAATTTTAGAACGATAGCGGCACAGAAGGAGACCCTACTGGAGCAGGTTAGGAATGCCAGTAAGTAGTAAGATGAGTATCTGCTAGATAATTGGAGATGAACGGGGACAGTGACAGGTCAGTATCTTGGTCTTGTAAAATGGTTCCTTAGTCTGAGCATATTTCGTAGGTGCATTTATCTGCAATTGCTATGATCTTGGTGGTCGTTTCCTTGTTGTGATGTGGATTTTTTTTGAACCGGAACCCTGCTGATTATTAATATTATAAGTGGATTACCTAGCCCTTTCCATCAGTTCTGACTTGTGGTTCCGTTGGCTTATGGATGAAGCTTGACATGGTATCAGAGCCCATAGTCTCAAGTTCGAGTCATCGCTTTCGCAAACCTTCTCTTCTCTTCTCCCGGTCTAGCCCTTTCTGTCAGTTTGGACTTTTTGTTGCGTTGGCTATGTTGAGATGTATAAAGTGGATTGCCTAGCCCTTTCCATCAGTTCGGACTTTTGGTCACGTTGGCTAGTGCATTTAAGCTTGACACTGATGATTTTCTGTGATCCATTGATTTCCAGCTTTCTACATATAGCCCAGGTCTAGAAGCTTGTCAACTGGTCTGGTTCATTCATCGTTGTATTGAGTGAAATTTACGGAACAGTGGCTTCTCCTTTGTGTTGTGCTGCAACTCAACAGCTGTTCCTGCTTCTGTAGAGGCGAGTTGTGAACAGAGATACTTATGTATTCTACCAAATTTTGACTCCATATAATCAATAGCTTAACAACCGTCTAATTCAAAATCTCAACACTGTAGCATTTACCTCCTGCGTATCGAATACAATTATTTCACACACTGAAATATTTTGTAAGCGTTTTGAATTGGAGAACATGGGAACCGACTTTGGTTCTGATTATGACTTGATGTGACCCTAGGCCCTGGATTCCGGAGCAGAACGTATGTGTTAAAACAAAGAGATTACAAAGTGCTAATTCCCTTTTTTTTGTAAGTCCTGGTGGCATTGACACTCCTTTCTTACTTGCTAATTTATTTTTTTGGTGTTTATATATAATAGAGAATTACCAGCTTATTGTCGAACCCGTTAGATTTTGGGCAATGATTGTTAAGTGGCTGCTTCCTAATTAAAGTTTATGATTTCATGTAGATGGATTTGTGAAAGATGCAGCGGGTCGTTCTTCAGATCATCTACATGGGATTCCCATCTACATGTATGTTCATGGTTTCATGGAGTACTTCAGCTCATAGGAGCCACATACGATCCTGCAATATTTGCATTTTTTTGACCTTGCACGATATGCATTCAATGTATCGCCAAGGCGCGTCCGTGAGAACTCTAGTAGTGTGTTCAGTTTGGGGATGGGGTGGAATGGAATGGAACCATTCCATTCCACTGGCATGGAACCGTTTCATCCCTGTGTTCGGTTTGGACCAAAAAATTGTCACGGAACGGTTCCATCCCTGTGTTCGGTTTTGGAATGGGATGAGAATGGAATGGAATGAGTGAGATTGTCACCCGATTAATTATTCTAAACTCGATTAATTATTTGCTAAACTTGATTAAGTAGTGCTAAACTTGGTTAATTATTGCTAAACTTAATTAATCAGCGTGTGACAGTCACCCGTTCCACCTCGTCCGGCCGAATCGGAGGAACCACTTCATTCTGGATCTAGAGGGAATATTCCATTTGGAGAAACCACTTCATTCTATTCTAGGTTGCAACCGAACGAAACGGGCTCTGAGTGCGGAACGGTTCCATTCCGTTCCACCTATCCCCAAACCGAACACACCCTAGAAACATCTTCGTCAGACTCGTTTTGGCGCGTGCAGTTCCCGAGCGAATCAAATGAATTTTGACCGTTCTCTTAAAAAAGGGAACTTTGACCATTGGATCAAGCGTTGGAGAACTGATGTGCCAACGGCCAATAATTGCTTGTGCATCATGGTGATGGCTTATCTGATTTCAAAAACTGAGATTTTTTGTATATATAATGGATAGGTGGACAGATATAGATATAGATGGACAGATACAGATATAGCTTTGACTGTAGCCACACTCAAACTCAAAATTAGTTGAGCTGCAAAACCACTAGCCAATTAACTCCGAAATATTTCAGAGGCATTTTTGAATTGCAGTTCGGAGGACATGGGAGTAACTGATTTTGTTTGTGATAATGGCTTGATATGACCGCTCGGAATAAATGCCTGAGCAGAGCTACTTCGCATGGTCTACCATTTTTATATTAGACTAGTCATAGTGGTAAGTACTACCTCCGTCCCAAGGAATAAGGCCCAGGCTTATTCCAAGACGAACTTTGACAATAAAAATTGAGCAACACAATCTTGATTATATTATACTCTGTATGTAATTAGTATCGTTGGATTCGTATTGAAAAGCACTTTCTAATGATGCTAATTTTCAACGTGATGATGACTTGATGTGACATTTGGCCGTACTAGTATGGTCTCATATTTTTGTATTACTTACACTGAGCCAAATTCGAAATCTCATTCCAGCGGCAAAACTTTCCGCCCGAAAAATACTAATATTTCACACGCTTCTAACTTCCCATTCTACCCTCGTAAAGATGACAACAATGTCCATGTATAAGTCGGTTGGTGGGGGCTCTACCCGTCATTTGTTTCGATCACCACCTCCCTAGCCCCGGAAACTAACCGAAAAAAATTCATTTCCCTCAGTCTCTCCTCTCAGACCACACCCACCGGAACTTCCCAAGTCGCTCTCTCTCCCACCTCCATGACCACCGCACCGGAACATCCCCGCCGGACTTCCCGAGGCCTCGCGATCCTCGTCATCCGGTTGCCTGCCGGAGCCGCTTCATCGACGCCGTCATCAACCGGACTGGATCATCCCCGCCGAACCTCGAAACCATATGCTCATCCAGCAGTCTACCGCAGTTGCTTCAGCTGCGGTATCGTCCACCCCACCGGAGCCGCTTCACCGGATCCAGCGTCCACCGCATCGGATCTTGCTCACCGACACTGCTGTGCATGAACCGGATCTACTTCACCGGCGCCGTGCATGATCTAAACTCTTCTACTGTCGCTTTTCTATTGCTTGCCTACAAGTTCTTGTTTAATCTTGGGGGAACCTGTTTGTGCTAACGACGCGCCGTTATGTTTTTGCAGATGAGATGAGTAACCATGAATTGTAATGGCCGTCTCTCCAACCCCAAGTAGCACATGTAGCGTACTTCATCACCGGATCTATCAACCCCAGGAAGATCTGCTGTGACTCCCACATAGTGCTTCTCCTAATGTAAGTCCCTTATTTCAGCGCCATGTTCTGGGTTCAGATACTTGTTTGTCTGAAGCTCTTTTAGTTCATTCCTAGCTATGACCGTAACACCTTGCTATTTTCTAGTTCATTGCTAACTTTAAGAGATTGAACATTTTGGTATGCATTCCCTGCTCTGTACATGTAGCCATCATAACTTCTATCTTGCTCAGTCATTGTTAAAAAAATTATAGGCTGCTACTATTTTGTTCATGCCAATATTGTTCTCCCTGAACATGTTGGTTTGCATTCCCTGTACTACAGGTGATGCCATTATTATTTCTATCTACTTCGTCGTAAGCTAACAAAGTAACTGCCTGCTATTAGTTCTTGCATGCTATCGCTCTGCCATCCTGCAGTACAAATTTATTTGAACTCGTCACAGCAGCTACTTCCATCATAATTTTGTCTGCCATCTGATTCTTCGAAAGATGCAATATTAACTTCACATATAGAATGGTGAACATATTGGTGTGCATTCCCTCTTCTACAAGTTCACAGGTGATCCCACTATATTCCGTTTCTGGTCCATCCTAAGCCGTAGCATTAACTATCCTATATGTGTTGCTCATTACAACTTTATATCCCGAAACAAATTGATTTGTTTCCCTTATCTACAAGTTTATGAGTGATGACATTATAACTCCTATCTGTTTTATTCCTAGCTATTGTAGTAACATCCTGCTATTATTTAGTTCATGGCCAATTTTAAGTAATTGCACATGTTGGTTCGCATTCCCTGCTCTATAGCTTTTGGCATCGTAACTTTTATATTTGGTTTACATTCCTTGCTCTGTAGATCTAGCTATCATAACTTTATCTTGCTCAGTCGTTGTTACAAAAATTATGGCCTGCTACTATGTTGTTTGTGCCAATTTTTTACTCCATGAACATGTTGGCTTGCATTCCCTGTACTACAGGTGATGCCATTGTTTTGTATCTAGTTCATTGTAACCTAACAAAGTAAGGACTTAGTTTGGCATGCTATCACTCTGCTATCTAGCCTGTAGTACAAATAAACTTGTCATACTACTAGATAATAATTTTGCGTGCCATCTTGTTCTTCAAAAGCTGCATTATTGACTTGTTTCTCTGACTTGGCATGACGCTCACATATGGAATGCTGAACATATTGGTTTGCATTCCCTCTTATACAATTCACAGGTGATCCCACTATATTCTGTATCTGGTCCATCATAAGCTCCAGCATTAACTATCCTCTATGTGTTGCTCATTACAAGTTTATATCCCGAAACATCTTGATTTGCATCCCCTTCACTATAAGTTCAGGAGTATTATTTAGTTCACAGCCAAAATGAAGTAATTGCACTTGGCACATGTTGGTTCACATTCCCTCCTCTTTAGCTTTTGCCATCGTAACTTCTATTTTTGGTATACATTCCCTGCTCTGTAGATGTAGCCATCATAACTTCATCTTTCTCAGTCGTTGTCACAAAATTTATAGCCTGCTACTATGTTGTTCATGCCAATTTTGTACTCCCTGAACATGTTGGTTTGCATGGGACTCGACAGTAGTAAGTCTGCTGTTTCTTTCTAACATGCTCTGTTATATTGGTTGTTGGTATGCGGCATGCACTCTTTGTTTGCTTATTGTGCGCATTACAATGATCTTGTTATAACGAAGAAATGATGAGTTCCAAATTCTTTGGCAAACAATATTGTAGTGTCTTTGCCTTTCCATTGTTGTTGTCTTAACTTGTAATGTCTTTGTTTCAGATATAGGTGCTGCATGGACAACTTAAAAGATTGCCAGATCGCTTCATTGTATTGCTAGGTTTAATTACCATTCAATTTCTCTGGGTTCTGTAATATTTTTTCAAAGCCTTGCAGCTGATGTAATATTTAGTTAGTTTTTATAGTTCTTTCGCGCATTTTTTCTTTGGTGCTTGTGGTAAGTGAGGCTATCCGACAGAAATCATGTGCTGCGTAAATATTCTCAGTATCTAAATCACAAATTCCCATCACTTAAACGGCCCAATTAAGCGAAATCACATATGTGCCGGCCCGCAAAATCCTAAAGCGCCTATTATGCCGGCATATAAACACCAACTAAACGGGCTGGCCCACTTACTTATTGGGCCAGCCCACTTGCTTTAAGGTGGACCCCACCCACTACTGGGTCGGCCCAGTAACAGAAAAGTGGGCCCCACAAACTTATTGGGCCGGCCCGCTAACTCGTCGGGCCAGCCCACCTGATTTACCGTGGACCCCACATACTAATTGGGCTGGCCCACTAACTTGCTGGGCCAGCCCAAAAGCTTTTGTGGTGGACCCCACACACTAAATGGGCCGGCCCTTTAACAGGAAACTGGGACCCACCTGCGTTTTTGGCCCGTCCCACTATCTTGTTGGGCTGGCCCACTTGCTATATGGTGGACCCCACACACTAAATGGGCTGGCCCTTTAACAGGAAAGTGGGACCCACCTGTGTTTTTGGCCCAGCCCACTATCTTGTTGGGCCGGCCCACTTGCTATACGGTGGACCCCACGTACTAAATGGGCCGGCTTTTTAACAGGAAAGTGGGACCCACCTATGTTTTTGGCCCGGCCCACTTTTCTTGTTGGGCCAGCCCACTTGCTATGGACCCCACATACTAAATGGGTCGGCCCTTTAAAAGGAAAGTGGGACCCACCTGTGTTTTTGGCCCGGCCCACTATCTTCTTGGGCTGGCCCACTTACTATATGGTGGACCCCACATACTAAATGGGCCGGGCCTTTAACAGGAAAGCGGGACCCACCTGTGTTTTTGGCCCAGCCCACTAGCTTGTTGGGCCAGCCCATTTGATTTATTGTGGACCCCATGTAATAAATGGGCCGGCCTGATAGCAGGAAAGTGGGACCCACATGCTAATTGGGCCGGCCCACTTGCTTTAAGGTGGACCCCACTTTGTAAATGGGCCGGCCCGATAACAGGAAAGTGGGTCCCACATGTCTTGTGGGCCGGCCCTTTTGCCTGTTGACCGGTCAAACGAGTGCATTCGGCCTGGCCCACATGCTTAGTGGGCCGGCCCATTAAAGTTTTTGACCAGTCAACCTTAGAGGTTAGGCCCGGCCCACGTAACTAATGGACCAGACCAGCTATATAGTTGACCGGTCAAACTAAGTCAGCTGGCCCGACCCGCAAACTTAATGGGCCGGCCCGCTTAAGACGTGGCAGGCCTCGTGTGGGCCTACCATCTACCACGGGGTTTCAGCCGGTTAACACCGTTAACTGCCAGTTAACGGCGTCTGCCACGTGGCAGTTTGCGTGACGTCAGCAGTCAACGGGCTCCTGGAAACACTTCTGCAATGGTCCGATTTTCCGTGGCGGAAGGGCGCCCAAGCGCGACGGACCGAAAAAATCGTCGTAGGACTTTGCCTGACGCAGTTTCGACAACAGAACCCATATCGTCGGGTTAGGGCCATAGGAGACGAAAAATACCCCTTAGCGGACAATTTTGGGACGCTGTCTATCAGAACTTTTCTTGTAGTGATGTATGCAATTATCCAAGTTTATTATTTTTTCCAGATACACATGTTGGGAAATTATCCATCTTAGGTGGTCTACTATTTTTGAAAAATGTGTTGGTACCAATGTGAAACTTTAATTTTTTGTGTGATGAAAAGGAAAACTTCCTGGTTGTGGGGCCTCTCCTCTCTCTGCTTGCGGGAAGAGTTCTCGGGCGGAGCTCCCGAAGATGTCTAAGACGGCCGGCCATCTAAGACATTTTCGAGAAGCTCCGTCGGAGAGGCTCTTTCCTTCGAGGTCGCCGTTGTCGGGTTATATACCATCTCCCGGGAAGCTCTCTATGCTCTCCCATCCTTACCCTGAGCTAATGGTTGTTGGGTGTATACTAGCAGCTTCCGGGCGGGACTCCTAGCTTGCTTGCGGGAAGAGTTACTCGGGTGAAGCTTCCGAAGATGTCTAAGACGGCCGACCATCTAAGACATCTTCGAGAAACTTCGCCGGAGAGGCTCTTTCCTTCTTGGTCACTGCCTCCCCTCTCTCTACTCTCGGGCTGCTCTCTCTACTCTCCCCGGAGGTGCGATATATAGCAGTGTGATACGTCTCCGACGTATCGATAATTTCTTGTGTTCCATGCCACATTATTGATGTTATCTACATGTTTTAGGCACACTTTATGTCATATTCATGCATTTTCTGGAACTAACCTATTAACAAGATGCCGAAGTGCCGCCTCGTTTTCTGCTGTTTTTGGTTTCAGAAATCCTAGTAACGAAATATTCTCGGAATCGGACGAAATCAACGCCCAGGTTCCTATTTTCACTGGAAGCATCCAGAACACACGAGAAGGACCAGAGGGGGGGCACTGGGCCCCAAGACCATAGGCCGGTGCGGCCCAGGCCCTGGCCGCGCCGCCCTATAGTGTCGTCACCCCTTCGACCCTCCTGCACCGCCTCTTTGCCTATTTAAAGCCTCCGTCGCGAAAACCCTGATATGTTCGACGAAACCCACAGAAACCTTCCAGAGCCGCCGCCATCACGAGGCCAAGATCTGGGGGACAGGAGTCTCTGTTCCGGCACGCCGCCGGAACGGGGAAGTGCCCCCGGAAGGCTTCTCCATCGACACCGCTGCCATCTCCACCGCCATCTTCATCACCGCTGCTGCTCCCATGAGGAGGGAGTAGTTCTCCATCGAGGCTCGGGGCTGTACCGGTAGCTATGTGGTTCATCTCTCTCCTATGTGCTTCAATACAATAATCTCATGAGCTGCCTTACATGATTGAGATTCATATGATGATGCTTGTAATCTAGATGTCGTTATGCTAGTCAAGTGAATTTTACTTATGTGATCTCCGGAGACTCCTTGTCCCACGTGTGTAAAGGTGACAGTGTGTGCACCGTGTGGGTCTCTTAGGCTATATTTCATAGAATACTTATTCACTGTTATGAATGGCATAGTGAAGTGCTTATTTATATCTCTTTATGATTGCAATGTGTTTTGTATCACAATTCATCTATGTGCTACTCTAGCAATGTTATTAAAGTAGTTTTATTCCTCCTGCACGGTGTAATGGTGACAGTGTGTGCATCCGTGTTAGTACTTGGTTTATGCTATGATCATGATCTCTTGTAGATTGCGAAGTTAACTATTGCTATGATAGTATTGATGTGATCTATTCCTCCTTTCTTAGCATGAAGGTGACAGTGTGCACGCTACGTTAGTACTTGGTTTAGTCGTATTGATCTATCTTACACTCTAAGGTTACTTAAATATGAACATTGAATTGTGGAGCTTGTTAACTCCGGCATTGAGGGTTCGTGTAATCCTACGCAATGTGTTCATCATCCAATAAGAGTGTAGAGTATGCATTTATCTATTCTGTTATGTGATCAATGTTGAGAGTGTCCACTAGTGAAAGTGTAATCCCTAGGCCTTGTTCCTAAATACTGCTATCGCTGCTTGTTTACTGTTTTAATGCGTTACTACTGCTGCAATACTACCACCATCAACTACACGCCAGCAAGCTATTTTCTGGCACCGTTGCTACTGCTCATACTTATTCATACCACCTGTATTTCACTATCTCTTCGCCGAACTAGTGCACCTATTAGGTGTGTTGGGGACACAAGAGACTTCTTGCTTTGTGGTTGCAGGGTTGCATGAGAGGGATATCTTTGACCTCTTCCTCCCTGAGTTCGATAAACCTTGGGTGATCCACTTAAGGGAAAACTTGCTGCTGTTCTACAAACCTCTGCTCTTGGAGGCCCAACACTGTCTACAGGAAAAGGAGGGGGGCGTAGACATCAAGCTATTTTCTAGCGCCGTTGCCGGGGAGGAAAGGTAAAAGGTACTCACACTCCGGATCTCGGCTACTAAGCTATTTTCCGGCGCCATTGTAAGTACTCGAAGCTATTTCCTTTAGATCCTGCAATTGCATCTTTTTGTTTCTTGTTTACACTAGTTTGGCATAATGGACAAGAATGAGCTTCTTATGCTATTTCCTGATTTAAAACATGGATTGTTTGATGCGAAAATTAAAAAACCTATGGAATCTTATTTGCATGCTAGTAGTAATATTAGTATGAACGCTTTGAACACCATTGTTGATAATAATATAGAAAATTCTAAGCTTGGGGAAGCTGGTTTTGATGAGCTTGATCTTTTTAGTCCCCCAAGAATTGAGGAGGAAATTTACTTTGATGATTCTTTACCTCCTATTTATGATGATTATAATGATGCTGGTCTTTTGGTGCCACCTACTATGGAGAGTAAATTTTGTTTTGATTATACTATGCCTCCTACACTTGATGAGAATAATAATGATAGCTACTTTGTTGAATTTGCTCCCACTACAACTAATAAAATTGATTATGCTTATGTGGAGAGTAATAATTTTATGCATGAGACTCATGATAAGAATGCTTTATGTGATAGTTATATTGTTGAGTTTTCTCATGTTGCTACTGAAAGTTATTATGAGAGAGGAAAATATGGTTGTAGAAATTTTCATGTTACTAAAACACCTCTCTATGTGCTTAAAATTTTGAAGCTGCACTTGTTTTATCTTTCTATGCTTGTTGCATTATGCTTCTTGAACTTGTTTATTTACAAGATTCCTTTTCATAGGAAGCATGTTAGGCTTAAATGTGTTTCTAATTTGCCTCTTGATGCTCTCTTTTGCTTCAAATACTATTTCTTGCGAGTGCATCATTAAAACTGCTGAGCCCATCTTAATGGCTATAAAGAAAAGAACTTCTTGGGAGATAACCCATGTGTTATTTTGCTACAGTACTTTGTTTTTATTTTGTGTCTTGAAAGTTGTTTACTACTGTAGCAACCTCTCCTTATCTTAGTTTTGTGTTTTGTTGTGCTAAGTAAAGCCTCTAATCGAAGGTTGATACTAGATTTGGATTTCTGCGCAGAAACAGATTTCTATCTGTCACGAATCTGGGCTGTTTTCTCTGTAGAAAAATCAGAAAAATATGCCAATTTACGTACGTGTTCCTCAGATATGTACGCAACTTTCATTAGTTTTGAGTTTTCTGATCTGAGCAACGGAAGTATTTATTAAAAATTCGTCTTTACGGACTGTTCTGTTTTGACAGATTCTGCCTTTTATTTCGCATTGCTTCTTTCGCTGTGTTGGGTGGATTTCTTTGTTCCATTACCTTCCAGTAGCTTTGAGCAATGTCCAGAAGTGTTAAGAATGATTTTGTCACCTCTGAACATGTGAGTTTTTGATTATGTACTAACCCCTCTAATGAAGTTTATGAGAAGTTTGGTGTGAAGGAAGTTTTCAAGGGTCAAGAGAGGAGGATGATATACTATGATCAAGAAGAGTGAAAGTCTAAGCTTGGGGATGCCCCGGTGGTTCACCCCTGCATATATAAAGGAGACTCAAGCGTCTAAGCTTGGGGATGCCCAAGGCATCCCCTTCTTCATCGACAAATTATCAGGTTCCTTCTCTTGAAACTATATTTTTATTCGGTCACATCTTATGTGCTTTACTTGGAGCGTCTGTATGCTTTTATTTTTGTTTGTATTTGAATAAATTGGATTACATCATGCTTGTGTGGGAGAGAGACACGCTCCGCTGTTGCATATGAACACATGTGTTCTTAGCTTTTAGTATTCATGGCGAAGTTTCTTCTTCGTTAAATTGTTATATGGTTGGAATTGGAAAATGATACATGTAGTAATTACTATAATGTCTTGGGTAATGTGATACTTGGCAATTGTTGTGCTCATGTTTAAGCTCTTGCATCATATACTTTGCACCCATTAATGAAGAAATACATAGAGCATGCTAAAATTTGGTTTGCATATTTGGTCTCTCTAAGGTCTAGATAATTTCTAGTATTGAGTTTGAACAACAAGGAAGACGGTGTAGAGTCTTATAATGTTTACAATATGTCTTTTATGTGAGTTTTGCTGCACCGGTTCATCCTTGTGTTTGTTTCAAAATAGCCTTGCTAGCCTAAGCCTTGTATCGAGAGGGAATACCTCTCATGCATCCAAAATACTTGAGCCAACCACTATGCCATTTGTGTCCACCATACCTACCTACTACATGGTATTTCCTGCCATTCCAAAGTAAATTGCTTGAGTGCTACCTTTAAACAATTCAAAATTTATCACCTCTGATTTGTGTCAATGTTTTATAGCTCATGAGGAAGTATGTGGTGTTTATCTTTCAATCTTGTTGGGCAACTTTCACCAATGGACTAGTGGCTTCATCCGCTTATCCAATAATTTTGCAAAAAGAGCTGGCAATGGGATTCCCAGTCCCAAATTAATTAACAAAAATAGACACTCCTCCATGGTATGTGATTGTTGGACGGCACCCGAAGGATTCGGTTAGCCATGGCTTGTGTAAGCAAAGGTTGGGAGGAGTGTCATCATAATAAAACTAAAATAAAAAGGCACTCCTTCATGGTATGAGATTGTTGGCAGGCACCCGAGGATTCGGTTAGCCATGGTTTGTGAAAGAAAGGTTGGAAGGAGTGCCATCCAAAAATAAAATAAAATGGGAGCCGCTCTTTGAAGGTTTGTCTGGCAAGGGGGTTAGAGTACCCGCTACCATTCGTTGACAACAACATACACCTCTCAAAACTTTATTTTTATGCTCTCTTTATGTTTTCAAAATCAAAGCTCTAGCACAAATATAGCAATCGATGCTTTCCTCTATGGAGGACCATTCTTTTACTTTCATTGTTGAGTCAGTTCACCTATTTCTCTCCACCTCAAGAAGCAAACACTTGTGTGAACTGTGCATTGATTCCTACATATTTGCATATTGCACTTATTATATTACTCTATGTTGACAATATCCATGAGATATACATGTTACAAGTTGAAAGCAACCGCTGAAACTTAATCTTCCTTTGTGTTGCTTCAATACCTCTACTTTGAATTATTGCTTTATGAGTTAACTCTTATGCAAGACTTATTGATGCTTGTCTTGAAGTACTATTCATGAAAAGTCTTTGCTATATGATTCACTTGTCTACTCATGTCATATACATTGTTTTGATCGCTGCATTCACTACATATGCTTTACAAATAGTATGATCAAGGTAATGATGGCATGTCACTCCAGAAATTATCTGTGTTATCGTTTTACCTGCTCGGGACGAGCAGAACTAAGCTTGGGGATGCTGATACGTCTCCGACGTATCGATAATTTCTTGTGTTCCATGCCACATTATTGATGTTATCTACATGTTTTAGGCACACTTTATGTCATATTCATGCATTTTCTGGAACTAACCTATTAACAAGATGCCGAAGTGCCAGTTCCTGTTTTCTGCTGTTTTTGGTTTCAGAAATCCTAGTAACGAAATATTCTCGGAATCGGACGAAATCAACGCCCAGGTTCCTATTTTCACCGGAAGCATCCAGAACACACGAGAAGGACCAGAGGGGGGGCACTGGGCCCCCAGACCATAGGCCGGCGCGGCCCAGGCCCTGGCCGCGCCGCCCTATAGTGTCATCACCCCTTCGACCCTCCTGCGCCGCCTCTTCGCCTATTTAAAGCCTCCGTCATGAAAACCCTGATACGTTCGACGAAACCCACAGAAACCTTCCAGAGCCACCACCATCGCGAGGCCAAGATCTGGGGGACAGGAGTCTCTGTTCCGGCACGCCGCCGGAATGGGGAAGTGCCCCCGGAAGGCTTCTCCATCGACACCGCTACCATCTCCACCGCCATCTTCATCACCGCTGCTGCTCCCATGAGGAGGGAGTAGTTCTCCATCGAGGCTCGGGGCTGTACCGGTAGCTATGTGGTTCATCTCTCTCCTATATGCTTCAATACAATAATCTCATGAGTTGCCTTACATGATTGAGATTCATATGATGATGCTTGTAATCTAGATGTCGTTATGCTAGTCAAGTGAATTTTACTTATGTGATCTCCGGAGACTCCTTGTCCCACGTGTGTAAAGGTGACAGTGTGTGCACCGTGTGGGTCTCTTAGGCTATATTTCACAGAATACTTATTCACTGTTATGAATGGCATAGTGAAGTGCTTATTTATATCTCTTTATGATTGCAATGTGTTTTGTATCACAATTCATATATGTGCTACTCTAGCAATGTTATTAAAGTAGTTTTATTCCTCCTTCACGGTGTAATGATGACAGTGTGTGCATCCGTGTTAGTACTTGGTTTATGCTATGATCATGATCTCTTGTAGATTGCGAAGTTAACTATTGCTATGATAGTATTGATGTGATCTATTCCTCCTTTCTTAGCATGAAGGTGACAGTGTGCACGCTACGTTAGTACTTGGTTTAGTCGTATTGATCTATCTTACACTCTAAGGTTACTTAAATATGAACATTGAATTGTGGAGCTTGTTAACTCCGGCATTGAGGGTTCGTGTAATCCTACGCAATGTGTTCATCATCCAACAAGAGTGTAGAGTATGCATTTATCTATTCTGTTATGTGATCAATGTTGAGAGTGTCCACTAGTGAAAGTGTAATCCCTAGGCCTTGTTCCTAAATACTGCTATCGCTGCTTGTTTACTGTTTTACTGCGTTACTACTGCTGCAATACTACCACCATCAACTACACGCCAGCAAGCTATTTTCTGGCACCGTTGCTACTGCTCATACTTATTCATACCACCTGTATTTCACTATCTCTTCGCCGAACTAGTGCACCTATTAGGTGTGTTGGGGACACAAGAGACTTCTTGCTTTGTGGTTGCAGGGTTGCATGAGAGGGATATCTTTGACCTCTTCCTCCCTGAGTTCGATAAACCTTGGGTGATCCACTTAAGGGAAAACTTGCTGCTGTTCTACAAACCTCTGCTCTTGGAGGCCCAACACTGTCTACAGGAAAAGGAGGGGGGCGTAGACATCACAGTGTACCTCAAGATAATTCTCCCAGATGAGGCCACCCTAGATAAGGCAAACACCAGATAAGCCTCCTCCAGATTTAGCCCCCCCATCTTTAGCACCGGTTCTCGCTAGGAAGCGGGATAAATGGGGTATATAAACTAATCCACCATCTTTAGCACCGGTTCCAGCAAGGAACCAAGATAAAAAAAAGGGGTATATAAAGTAATTCACCATCTTTAGCACCGGTTTCAGCCAGTAACCGGGATAAAAGGGGGTATATAACTAATCCACCATCTTTAGCACCGGTTCCAGCCAGGAACCGAGATAAAAAAAGGGGTATATAAACTAATCCACCATCTTTAGCACCGGTTCCAGCCAGGAACCAAGATAAAAGGGGGTATATAAAATAATGCACCATCTTTAGCACCGGTTCCAGCCAGGAACCGAGATAAAAGAGGTATATAAACTAACGACAACGACTTTATTGAAATTTAACAAGATACATTAAGTAAACTTAAACTAAAACAACGACAACAACTTTATTGAAATTTAACATTAACTAAATTTAAACTAAAATAACAACTTCTACTAGTTCTTCCGTGCATACGCTGCTGCCCTCGTGGTTGCCGCCTCCTGCCGCAGCTGCTGCTGCAGCTCCTCCTCATGACAACGCTTATGCATCTCCTCACTATCCAGATCCGCCACACGCGGCCGCTTATGCAGCTCCTGGAGACTCTGCCTCTCAAATGCTTTTATGGTAGCCGCTAGAGCCGCCTCCTCCCACTCCTCTATCTCTGCAAGTTGCGGGTCCACCTCATCCGCTGCTGCCCTCCTGGCTGCCGCCTCCTGCCGCTGCAGCTCCTCCCACTCCTCTATCTCCGCGAACTGCAGGTCCACCTCCACCGGCGGCGGGTGCGGTTTTGGGGCATTGTGAAATGGGCTAGGGTTCGGTGATGAGTGAAGTGGGAGATACGGGGACGCACTATTTTATAGAGGGCGTGTAGGCAGAAAATCTCCGCGCTGCGTCGCGTGGTGGGAAATATCCCGCGCGGCGGGAAAATATCCCGCGCGGCGTCGTGTGGCGGGAAAATTTCCCGCGCGGCATCGTGGCGGGAACATATCCCGCGCGGCGTCATCGCCGGAAAATAACTTGCGCGGCATCGTGTGACGGGAACCTATCACGCGCGGTGTCGTGGCGGGAACCTATCCCGTGCGGAACACCCAAAAAAAGGCGGGAAAAATGCAAAAGCACTACAAGAAATCTGCCATAATATGACGTTTTTTTTATGACTGGAAATCAAAATGTCATAGCTTTATGACGTTCCTAGCATTGACCGTCGTTGGCCACTCGGGGGGGGCAAAACCCTAGAAAATCGTGACGTTATTGGGCAAAAACGTCATTGGCAATTTAGGTCAAAACGTCATTAGCAAAATTAAGTGGCCTACGACGTTTTTCCACTGCCGATTGCGACAAATCAACAACGTCATTAGCATGCCAAAAAAATTAGCCAATCAGAAGACAGGAAACAACCTACCAAGGATCAGCCCAAGACTTGGATCTCAACCGTCCGAAGCATCCAACGCACCAAACAGAACCAAATTTTCCACCCAGGATTTTCCCATTCGCGCCGAAAACTTTGGAAACTAGCGCGCGATAGGGAAAAATTGGAAAAATTTCAGATAATACCGCGCGATAGGGCATCCCGCGCATCCATCGCTCCTCACTGTTATCCCTGCGCCAAACCCTAGCCTCCCTGCGCCGCCACCACCTCCCTCCCTCCTTCCTTCCCTCAAAACACCCCGACCGAACCACATCCCGATGCCGCCCAAATCCAAGGCGGCGGCGGTGGCCGCGGCGGAGCCAGCCGCCGTGGAGGACCTCTTCTCGGCGCTCCACCCCCACATCGAGGCCGGCGAGTTCCCCCAGGCCGTCAAGGTCGCCGACCAAGGTCAGGCGCTGCACACCCCCCTCCTCCTCCTCTCCCCCCGACGCGCTTCCCGTGCCATGATGCCCTAAACCCTGACCCCCCGCGGCTAATCCTGCAGTTCTCGCGGCGGCGCCGGGCGACGAGGACGCGGTGCGGTGCAAGGTGGTGGCGCACATCAAGTCCGACGCCACGGACAAGGCTTTCGCGGCCATCCGCGCCGCCGAGTGCCTCCCCATCGACCTCAGCTTCTATAAGGTAACGCACGTTCATCCTCCCACCCCTTGCTAGTGCGCGCTGGATCTGTTTGCGTTCGCTTGCTGTCCTGACTGCGTGTATCGATAGGCTGCGGTTTTGGGATCTGGGAGCAGTCAGACCTGCTTGGTGATGACCCAGCGGAAAGTCTCTGAACCATCTTTGAAGCTTCGAATATCAAAAACAGTTTAATGTTCGGTAGATTGCTAGCCACGATTCTTCCATCACCGTGTATCATTTTATCTACTAGAGAGCAACATTGCATAACAAAATTTGCTATTGAGAATTGTAATACAGTTGATTGCTGGTTCGTTGCGTACTTACAAAATCCATGTGCACTCACTTGCAGTGCACACTGCGAGAGGTGTTTGCGGCCTGGCAAGAACATATGGCCCTGCAAGCTGAATACTTGTGGTGAATCTTTGACATTTCTTTAGGATCTCTAGTTTCCCATAGACAAATAGTTTTCCTCTTCTTTGAGTTATTTCCATACCTGCAGGTAAAGGTTTGGCGACCTGGGTGATGACGAGACGGAAAGTTTACCTTTGAATATCAAAAGTAGTTTAATGTCTGATGGTTTGCTAGGTACGATGCTGACAACACTGCATATAGAAATTTGTTTTACAGATCAAAATTGTTTAACAAAGCTTGGTATTGGGATTTGTAATGCACACTGAAGAGTTGTTTGCAGCCTGGCAAGAAGCTGTGGCCCGGCAACTTAAATACTTGTGATGGCATTTTCTATCATTACGCTTGTCTAACTTAAATTTTAAATTTGAGGTTCCAATGAGCGCAAAGAGTCCATAATCGCATGAGATTTGTACATTTTTATTTTACGTTTCTTTGTCTGTTCTGGTACTGAGCAGCTGCAACTGTTTTTTTAGATCAGACTGTTATGGGTGAACATGGTCATTTTACTCCTTAATTGATGATTATCATCCAGTTGAAAATATCAATATGCTGATCTCTTTTGTTTTTTTTTGTATGCCTGTATGATTTACTTTTTTACTTATACGAAGCATTAGGTGACAAGGTTTTGCTCAGCAATGCCGGCAGCCTAGTTGATAGCTAATACTAAAACATAACAAGGATTTACTTTCATGTTGGGTAGCAGTACAAAGGCTGATGAACTAAGATTGGATTCCATTGTCACTTAAGTGTAGATCTTCGACATTTCTTTAGGATCTCTACTTTCCCATAGACTAATAGTAGTTTTTTCATTGTAGTATTTATAAATCTTGAATACTAGGACATTTATTTGCTGGTATAAAAGGACTAGGATGTGCAAATTGGACCTTTTGCACCGGTTCGTGGCTGGAACCGGTGCAAAAGACCAGCCACGAACCGGTTCAGAAGGCCCCCAGTATAAACTGACGCGCGCCCACCCATTTTCCCCATTTGTGCGAGGAAGGAAACCACGCCGGCAGGCTGTCCAATTTCGGCGCCGCGCCGCCGCCGTCCAGCTACCTCCTGCACCACCCGCGCCACCGCCTCCTCCGCCCGTCCCCGCGCGCCACCTCCCCGCGCGTCGGCACCGTTTCTTCAGCCTCCTCCGCGCGCCACCGCCGCCCGCCACCGCCCGTGCCGCCGCCCCGCGCCGCCTAGCTTCTTCTCAGGCCCGCCCGCCGGCAAGCCAAGGTGAGGGCGCCCAGGCCGCCCCAAATCCCCCTTTTTTAAGTTTTAAGTTTTTTTGTTTTAATTAGTTAGATAATTTAGTTAGATTTATTTAGAAAATATTAATTAGAAAATTTAGTAGTGAAATTTAGAAATTTTAGTTAGATTTATTTAGTGAAATTTAGAAATTTGAGTTAGATAAATTTTAGTTAGATTTATTTAGAAAATTTCAGTTAGAAAATATTAGTTAGAAAATTTAGTAGTGAAATAGTAGTGAAATTTAGAAATTTTAGTTAGAAAATTTTAGTTAGATAAGTTTTTGTTACATAAGTAGTAGTGAAATTTACATGTTAGAATATTTGTGAGATAAAAATGTATGTGTTAGAAAAAAGTAGTAATATTTGTTACTAATATATATTCATAAATTCTTTATTCAAATTCAATATTATATTTGTTAGTTTGTATACGATGCCGCGCCCGCTGCGTCCTGGAGCTAGGACAATTTTAGACCAGATGTTGCTGATGGGGGAGGTTCGGGACTGGGCTCCGCCGGGGCGCGCACCTTGGTGCAGAATCCGGGTCCCATCGTCGACCAGGATATTCTCTTGTGGAGGTCGCGTGGGCCACGATCGTTTCAGAGGGAGCCGACGCCGCAGGAGGTGGTAGCTCAGCGTATTAGAGAGGAGGACGAGCACATTCGCCGTTACCTGTATGCGTTAGACACGAGGTATACGGGCGGGTGGTCAGTTATGCAGGGATCTCACATTAGCTATGATCCTGTTGTTGTTCCGTGGCTTTGGGTGTTCAGTCGGCGCGGCTCAGGACCCGGTCGACGCCGTTAAGAGGTTCTAGTGATGTATTACGGTTAAATAAAAATGGAGCTATATGTGTAACTCAGATCTTTGATTATGTATTGAGCATTATCCTTAATTTGTACTTATATATATGTGTAACTCTAATATTTGATCATGTATTGAGCATTATTCTTAATTACTGCTTCGTTGTGTTTATAGCATTAGAATAAGTTGTAAGTCTTTGCAGAAACTATGGAACGAAACCTAGAAAAGGAGTACATCGTCGAGGACATTATCCGTGATGATGACGATATACCTTTCTTTACCTAAACCAATCCGGCAAGCGAGACGAGCGAACCCATGGAGACGGCTCCGGTGAGGGAGACGAGCGAACCCGTGGAGACGACTCCGGTGAGGGAGATGAGCAAGACCACTGTGGAGATCGCTCTGGTGAGGGAGAAGGTGACGACTTCGAGGGAGAAGCTCACCGTGGAGAAGCTCAGGGTGGGCATAAAAACCGTGAAACCGAAAACCGAACCGAAGCCGAAACCGAACTAACCGAAATCTCGGTTTTTTCCATTAACCGCTATTTTTTCGGTTTCCATTTATACTAACCGAATTAAATTTGGTAGAATTCGGTTTTTAGCCCCACCAACCGAACAAGACCGAATAGACCGAATTGAGTAACCTACCATCAATTTGTGCATAAACCGATCATTCCATAGAAGCCCAATTGCGTTTGATGTTCCAAAAATTGTTCATTCAATGTATGACTTTGGTCTTTGATGTACTAGCTTTTTCTGAATATAGCGTGAAGCCTGCATAATGGAACACGTCGCTTGAAGTCTTAGCTACCCCTTTTAATCGCTCACGAGTGATGCACCGGTACCACGAGTGCCGCAGCCTACCAAATAGCATCCCTCCATGATTGGTGCTCATTTGTCGATTTCTTGCGCAGTTGATGCTTTTTGTGTTGATATGTCAATCACTATTTGCTTTCTTCGGTGATGCCTACTATTTGTTCAAGTGAGTAGGTTCATTCGGTTTTAACTGAAAACCGAACCGAATTTGTCGGTTAACCGAATCTTCGGTTTCCTAAATTTTCATGCCAATTTCGGTTACCATTTTTGAAAACCGAATTTGTTCAAAAACCGCAAAAACCGAACCGAAATTTCGGTTAAAACCGAATGCCCACCCTGACACGGCGCCAAGGTGTATATATATTAATTAACCAAGCCTCCAGATTTGTGCATATACATATATTAACGTTGTTTCTTCTATTAGACCTCCCAATCAACAAACTCTACTGGCAGAACTAAACGAGGCGCGGTTGGAAAGATGGAAGACCATGAAAGGTGCACCATCATGGAAATCACTGTAGATGGAAGACCATGAAAGGTGCACCATCACGGAAATCCCAAGGCTCACGCAAAAAAGTTTGTAAGTCAATGCGGAGTTATTGTTAGGGACACCATCCCGATCACTCAAGAATGGAAGAAACCTGCAAAGGGGGACGAAGGAGTTACTTATGTCGACACGAGATCCAAAAATCTTATGTTTAGGAAGCTCCTGGTAAATTTCATCTTATCGGATGATGTGGGCATTACCCTTCGGGTAACCGACATTGCCCTATCCTGTATTGTCTAGTTGGAGGCCCATGAAGACGCTTGGAGGCAAGACAGGCCACCAGGACGGCGTACCAGAAGATTCCTTGGCGGGCAAGGCGAGGAAGCAGCCGAACAAGGAAAGATTAAATTTAAAACTACTGTAAACCTAGTCGTACTCGGTTAGACCTCTTGAGACCTGGCCCCCTATATAAAGGCCAGGAGAGGGGCTGCCGAGGGACACAATCAATCTTAGCAGCTTTAGCCACCAAAAGTCTAGAGCTAGGTCGTCGCAGCGCTTAGCCTCTCGACGAGATCTCAGCCGAACTATTCGGCACCCCATTGTAACCCATTATTCTCATAATCAAGAACAGACAGGCAGGACGTAAGGGTTTTACCTCATCGAGGGCCCCGAACCTGGGTAAATCGCTCTCCCCGCTTATCTGTGAACCGATGTCTCGTGTCAGCTTGCAGGATTCCATCAACCCTAAGCCCCAATCAGAGGGCATTGCCGAGGAGTACCCTCGACAATTGGCGCCGTCTGTGGGAAACCTGTCGGCACTAGGCAAGTCATCGGCAGTACCAGTCACGTCCACAACGTTCTTACTCCAGTCGCCAAAGCCAGAAGAACCAAGAGATTCAATCCGCTGCGGGTCCTTCGAGTTCACGCCGCACCACGAAGCACCTCACTTGATCCCTGCAGGGTCGATTGGCGACATGGATGCTACTTTCGGTGGTGTCCACTTCATCATCAACTCCGGAGGTTTTCATCGCCTCCCTAGGACCAGCGCATCCGGCCTGAAGGCCGCGGTTTCGGAAGACGTTCCTCCAAATACAACCTTAAAAGTTCCACCCAGGAGCATGCAAGAGAGCAACCAAGGAAGTTTCGACGTCATGGCAGGGCGGAGGAAAAGACGAAGGGACTCGTACTGCGAGGAGGAAGGACGAACAGTAACTCACCTTCGTCAGTTCGAACAAGGATTTCACGACACGTTATCAATCAAGGGTCGCACCCGTTCACCATATCTATCGGCTACAGATCAGCTCGAGGCACCATGTTACCTCCATTCTAACATTGATCCGAAGGATGGTCGAGAGAAATCCAGCCACCTGCTAAGGAACTGTTGACATTTTCTAGAAATTCGGCAGTTCTGCGATGACCTCAGAGCCGAGGCCGTATCAAGAGTTCACGCAATGGAGAGAAGGGCAGGGTCCTACAGTTATCCACCAGAACCATACATACCGGAACCATACGTACCAGCAG
Source organism: Lolium perenne (assembly GCF_019359855.2). Taxonomy (NCBI): domain Eukaryota; kingdom Viridiplantae; phylum Streptophyta; class Magnoliopsida; order Poales; family Poaceae; genus Lolium; species Lolium perenne. The sequence continues at coordinate 77,666,572 of NC_067249.2, read as the reverse complement.
GAGGAGGCGAGCGTGTACCGACTGAGGTGTTTCCGGAACCATGCGGGCAAGTCAACATGATGCATAAAACCAGCTTCTCAAAGAGAGAGATTGATGTCTACTCACGCTTCTTTTCCTGTAGACAGTGTTGGGCCTCCAAGAGCAGAGGTTTGTAGAACAGCAGCAAGTTTTCCCTTAAGTGGATCACCCAAGGTTTATCAAACTCAGGGAGGAAGAGGTCAAAGATATCCCTCTCAAGCAACCCTGCGATCACAATGCAAGAAGTCTCTTGTGTCCCCAACACACCCAATACACTTGTCAGATGTATAGGTGCACTAGTTCGGCGAAGAGATAGTGAAATACATGTAGTATGAATGAATATGAGCAGTAGTAACGGTGCTAGAAAATACTTGCTGGCGTGCAGTTGACGTGGGAGATATTGCAGGAAGTAGAGATGCAGTAAAATAGTAAATAAGCGATGATTGCAGTATTTGGAAACAAGGCCTAGGGATCATACTTTCACTAGTGGACACTCTCAACATTGATCACATAATAAAACCACTCTACACTCTCTTGTTGGATGATGAACACCACTAATTGTGTAGGGCAACAAGAGCACCTCAATGCCGGAGTTAACAAGCTCCACAACATTCGATGTTCATATTTAAATAACCTTAGAGTGCATGATAGACCAACGCAATTATACCAAGTAGTAACATAGCATGCACACTGTCACCATCACACTATGAAAGGAGGAATAGATCACATCAATACCATCATAGTAATAGTTAACTTCATAATCTACAAGAGATCACAATCATAAACTACGCCAAGTACTACATGATGCACACACTGTCACCATTACATCATGGAGGAGGAATAGAGTACTTTAATAACATCACTAGAGTAGCACATAGATGAATAGTGATACAAAGCTCATCATATGAATCTCAATCATGTAAGGCAGCTCATGAGATCATTGTATTGATGTACACAGGAGAGAGATTAACCACATAGCTACCGGTACAGCCCCTTAGCCTCGAGGGAGAACTACTCCCTCCTCATGGGAGACAGCAGCGGTGATGAAGATGGCGGTGGTGTCGATGGAGATGCCTTCCGGGGGCACTTCCCCGTCCCGGCGGTGTGCCGAAATAGACACTTCTGTCCCCCAGATCTTGGCTTCGCGATGGCGGCGGCTCTGGAAGGTTTCTCGTACCGTGGCTTATTCGTATCGAAGATTTAGGTCAGGGTGCTTCTTATAGGCGAAGAGGCGGAGTCGGAAGGGTTACGGAGCCGCCACACAGTAGGGGGGCGCGCCTGGCTCCTTGGCCGCGCCGCCCACACGTGTGGGCCCCCTGTGACCCTCCTCTGGTCCCTCTCGGGTGTTCTGGATGCTTCGTGGAATTATAAGATGCTGGGCGTTGATTTTGTCCAATTCCGAGAATATTTCCTTACTAGGATTTCTGAAACCAAAAACAGCAGAAAATAGGAACTGGCACTTCAGCATCTCGTCAATAGGTTAGTTCCGGAAAATGCATAAATATGACATAAAGTATGTATAAAACATGTAGGTATTGTCATAAAACAAGCATGGAACATAAGAAATTATCGATACGTTGGAGACGTATCAGAGATCAAGAAGTTCTCCCGAGAAGTAAAATATGCGGAAGTTGCCATGGTCGATACACCCGATTTCATCGACTGGTCAGATCAGAGTATCTCCTTCAGCAGGGCGGATCACCCGAAAGCTGTTCCGAGGCCTGGTCACGCAGCTCTTGTTCTTGAAGCACAGATTGGAGGATACAATATGAGCAAAGTATTCATGGATGGTGGAAGTGGCTTGAACCTATTGTTCATCAGCACCATGAAAGCAATGGGTTTAACAGTCGATATGCTAAGAGAATCTGACACGGGATTCCACGGCATCATACCGACTCGACCCGCTTACTCCCTTGGTAAAACATCATTGGATGTGGTCTTCGGCACGCCCAACAATTTTAGGAAAGAAAAGATCGAGTTCGAAGTAGTTGACTGGGAGTCTCAGTACCACGCCATCCTCGGCAGGCCCGCGTTTGCCAAATTCATGGCTGTACCTCACTATGCATACCTAAAACTGAAGATACCAGGCAACAACGGGACCCCAATAACTGTTCATGGAAGCTTTGCTCGATCGGATAACTTCGACCGGGAGTTCCAGAAGATCGCCTTGAAGTTCGGAGCCAAGGAAGAACTCAACGCAATTGACACCGTTACAGATCACACGCAACCACCAGCCGACAATCGAAACGTAAGATCCGACAAGTTTGACGCCGCAAAGGAAGCCAAGAAGTGGCAGGTGCACCCCACTGACCCGAAGAAAACGGTCAATACGTCGGCTGACCTTACTGGCGCATAGGAAGGCGAGCTCATCGAGTTCCTCCGTGAGCGCTGGGAGATATTTGCATGGGAACCATCCGTCATGCCAGGTATCCCCAGGGAACTCGCTGAGCACGCCCTTAATGTTGACCCGACAGCCAAACCAGTGCAGCAGTCAATGCGCCGATTTTTCGAACCAAAGAGGAGAGCAATTGGCGAAGAAGTCAGTCGACTCCGTAAAGCAGGATTCATTCGGGAGCTCAAGGAAGCTGAGTGGGTGGCCAACCCTGTCATGGTGCCCAAAAAGGACACCACCTCTCTACGCATGTGTATCGATTACACCAGCCTTAATAAACACTCTTCGAAAGACCACTTCCCTCTGCCTCGTATTGATCAGATAGTCGACTCCACAGCTGGATGCGATCGCCTCTCCTTCCTTGATGCATACTCCGGGTATAATCAGACCAAGCTGAAGAAAGAAGACCAGGAGCTAACCGCGTTCATCACCCCACACGGCGTTTTCTGTTACAACGTCATGACCTTCGGGTTGAAAAACGCAGGAGCAACTTATCAACGTTGCATGCAGGCTTGCCTTGGAGAGCAGATTGGGAGGAACATCGAAGTTTACATCGACGACATCATGGTGAAGACGAAGCACGCCGCCACTCTCATCGATGACTTACGGGAAACTTTCGATAACCTAGACAAGTATAAAATCAAGCTGAATCCCAAAAAATGCTTCTTCGGAGTGCCAGGGGGACAAGTACTCAGGTACTTCATTTCAGCCAGGGGGATTGAAGCCAACCCTTTGAAGATCAAAGCTATTCTCAACATGAAGCCACCAAAGAACCTGCACCAAGTGCAGCAGTAGGCAGGACGTCTAGCAGCGCTTAGTAGATTCATCGCCAAGCTAGGAGAAAAAGCTTTGCCTTTCTATAACCTGATGAAAAAGTCAGAAAAGTTCGAGTGGACAAAAGAGGCGCAGGAGTCCTTCGACAACCTGAAGAAAATCTTGTCAACGTCCCCAGTCCTCGTAACCCCGCGCGAGAAAGAAACGCTGCTTATGTACATAGCCGCAACAGCACAAGTCTTCAGCAGTGTTTTGGTTGTCGAGCGAGAAGAGGCAGGAAAAGTCCACGGTGTTCAGAGGCCTGTTTACTACCTCAGTGAAGTACTCACACCCGCGAAGCAGAGATACCCTCATCATCAGAAGCGCGTATGCAGTATGGAAGTCGGCTCGCAAGCTGCGTCATTATTTCACGGAGCACCCGATTGTCGTCGTAAGTGAAGCACCATTGAAGAACATAATGACTAACCCAGAAGCCACGGGTCGAGTGTCCCAATGGGCCATCGAGATAGCGCCACACGATATAACTTACGTTAATCGAACGGCGATAAAATCCCAAGTCCTTCCAGATTTCGTGGCAGATTGGATCCAGTCGCAGACACCAGCAGCACCCGACATGTCGGAATCATGGACAATGTATTTCGACGGGTCAAAACGGAGCACGGGCGCAGGAGCAGGAGTGATATTGATATCACCATAGGGAGATAAGATGAAGTACATACTACGTATGAACTTCTCCCTGCCGATGAACAATGAAGCAGAGTATGAAGCGTTGCTGCACGGAATGAGGATGGCGAAGGCATGCGGGGCAACTCGCCTAGAAATCTACGGAGACTCAAACTTGGTGGTGCAGCAGTCGATGAACTTATGTGACGCGGTCAGTGACAACATGATCGCCTATCGACAGTTGTATCAAAATATGGAAGCCAAGTTTGAAGGATGCGAGCTCAAACATATCGGCAGAGCCAGCAACGAGGAAGCCGACACTCTGGCGAATATCGGGTCCATGTGCTCCCCCATCCCAGACGGAGTGTTCTACGAAGTCATTGCTCAGCGATCGATAAAAGAGAAAGCTTCGGCACCCTCAAAACTGTCGACTGATGAATCAGCGGCAAGCCAGCAACAAACTGTCGAAGAACCTTCACCTTCATCGGCTGAGCAAGTCCTCCTCCTCGAGCCGCTATGGACCAAACCATTCCTAGCATACCTGACAAAGCAGGAGCTGCCGGAGGATCCTGTGGAAGCAAGGCGGATCGTCAGACGGTCAAAGGCCTTCACTGTGGTTAATGGCAAGCTTTACAAGCGTAGCATCTCGGGTATCTTCCAAAGGTGTATCGCCATTGACGATGGAAAAGCACTGTTGCGCGAGATACATGAGGGAACTTGCGGACACCTCGCAGGAAGCAGGGCCCTTGTAGCAAAGGCCTTCAGGGCAGGATTTTACTGGCCAACGGCGGCGTCGAATGCTCAAGATCTAGTCATGAAATGTGACCCCTGTCAGCGCTTTTCTCCAAAGCCGCACGCCCCTGCAACAGATCTAATGACAATACCTCTAGCCTGGCCCTTTGCCCAGTGGGGACTCGACCAAGTTGGACCACTGCCGAGGTCGTTGCCTGGAGGGCACACGTACTTACTGGTCGCAGTTGACAAGTTCACCAAGTGGATCGAGGCAGTGCCCGTTCGAAACCAGAAGGCCGAAACAGCAGTTCAGTTTTTCAGAGGAATAACTTGTCGGTTTGGTATGCCCCATAGTATCGTCACAGACAACGGATCTAACTTCGACTCCAAAGAGTTCCGAAAGTTTTGTGACGACGGAGGAATCAAATTGAAGTTTGCATCAGTGGCCCACCCACAGACCAACGGGCAGGTGGAAAGGATCAATGGTCTAATAGGGGATGGCCTCAAGAAACGCCTTACAGGCGCAGCTGGAGCCAGGGTTGAGGAGTTACCGTCTGTGCTATGGAGTTTGCGCACTACGCCTAACAGGTCGACTCAGTACACTCCGTTCTTCTTGGTGCATGGAGCCGAAGCAGTTCTACCAGCCGATGTTCGGTTTGAAGCTCCCCGGGTGACAGCGTACACAGAATCTTCTTCCAACATTGCGATGCAGGATGTTGTGGACCTCCTCGATGAGGCAAGAGATATCGCCTTGGCAAGAACGACGGTATACCAACATGCGTTGAGAAATTACCATAGCCGACGAATACGCAGCCGAAACTTTAATGCTGGGGATATGGTACTTCGGCTGAAGCAAGAAAGACCCTTGAAACTTGAATCACCATGGGAAGGACCATACATGGTCACTGAAGTGATACCATGAGGAGCATATCGGCTCAAAAACCCAGCTTCAGGAAAAGACGTCGAGAATCCATGGAACATTGCACAGTTGCGACGGTTCTATACATAGGATACAATTGTTTTTATTACTCGACAGCCCTTAAGGTTACTTTTGCATTATGAATAAAGTTCTAATCAGGTTTTCTACCTTTTTTCTTCATTTAGGCCCTATCACCCGAACAGATCGTTCGGGGCCCCTACCATTGGCTCTTACTCCCATCGGGAGCGCTGGCCTAAAGAATACGCCTACACAGTGTCATTGATTAAATACTCTCAACGAGAGCTAAGATTAATGACACACCAAAACAACCAATCCAAGCCTCGAGAAAATACGCGAGTGCTGCAGTCGATGGTTACATTATCACAAAAAAAGGCTCAAACCGGTGCACCGCGTGACGAAGCCAAGCGTTTAATTCCCTCGACTAAGTCGATGGGTCTCGCTCTTACAAAATTTACATATCGACTTCGCAATAACATTGCAAAATTCAACGAAGTCGTCGAGAGAGCAGGTTGAACTGATCACTCAGCCGCCCTCGACAATAAATTACCAATTAAACCAACATAGCATATAACGCACGCAGTAAATTTGTACAAAACAATCTTATGCAGGTACAAGGTTATTACATTCATGACTGGGCTCCCTGGTTCCCTTGACCCCTTAGTTCCCTCTCAAGGCATGACTCCATCCGAGAGATAATGGTATATGCAGGGCCTCTAGAAATATCATAATATTGGCCTAAACTCCTCTCGGTGTTTGCTACGGCTCTCAAGTCTAAGGATGGATGACATGCCAATACCGAAGCAAAGGCAAGTTCAGCACCAGCCAGAAGCTCTTTCCGCACCAACTGCCGAATCCTTTCGGGCGACTTGAATCGGGTGAACAAGGAAGACAGGGTTTCGGGTGCCTGGTCCAGAGGAAACAAAGTCTTCCAAACCATCATGAGATGGGCGTGGAACTTATCGAAGTAGTAATGCGCCTTCTCCACCCGATGCTCAAACTTCGCCATGATAACAGCCTTCGGATGATGCAGCCACAGATCGTGCTTCGGGTGAGCAACATCAGTCATCGCCTCGACCTTTTAATGGATATTCCTGTTCTCCTCGGATTTATCTGAAGATACAACTGAAAAGGAACGAATATCAGTTAAAAAGAACATCCGAGCTACGCCAGGAATCAGAAGATGGGGAAGCACTTACAGCCCAAACTTTCGGTGGCGACATGAAGACCATCGAGAGCATATTGCTCAATAGCAGTTGCTATTTCGCCCTTTTTCTTCACCAACGCTACCATGGCCCGAAGAGAAGTAATGTCTTTATTTAAACGAGACACTTGGTCACGTAAGCGGCGAACAAGGTCAGATTCATCGTTAGTCGAAGGATTTGAGAAAAGCTCGACACGAGAAGAAGATGAAGGAATCTGCAGTACAATCTTCGATTCAGAACGACATTAGCATAAAACTCCCATCGGGAGCGCGTGGCATATATGTTACATCCAAAAGATTGTTCGAATGTGCAACAGAGCCGAAATAAAATAGGACTAAGTCAAATTACGATTGGTCTTATTTACAATTAATGAAGCAACAAGTTCAAGGAGGCGCTGACGATGAGCCAGGGGCAGCTTCAGGAGTAGGCTTGGCCTGTGCTTCGTCTACCAACTTTAGGAGTTGATTGGCACAAGTCACTGCCTATCTTTTGAAGGGTTCAAGGTCGACTAAATGGTTGTCGTCATCCACAGGAAATGCCTTAGATAACTTCTCCAAGTCAGACCCCATCCCATGACCCATTAGCAGCTCAAAAGTAAGAACCGCCCCAAACAATCGAGAACGGCGTTTCAATACCTCCACAGGCTCGGAAGAATCAACAAGAAAAGCATCCGCCATCTCGCCAAGGGTCTTGTCCTGCTTCATCTTCGGGAAGATCATCGAGTACAGCCTCGACAATGCTCCTCTAGTCTTTTGCAGGAGCCCAAGGACTTGGACGTTAGATCAGCAGCAAGCTACAGGGCATCGGATGTGGAGTCCTCCCGAAGCTGATGGCGTCGAGTGACGGTTATATTGGCGGCCTCTGAAAGAAAGACAAATCAGTAGCCAGTAGGGAAATACCAAGAAAGAAACTATGTGTCGCCAATTTTACCCAGTAAATCCTTGATGGATTCGCGGAGGACGCCTTCCTTTTTATCGACTGCAACCGCTGCCGCACGCCTGGCGTCCTGTTCATCCTTCATCTGCTGCTTCAGCTTTGATAGCTCCTCCTTCAGCAAGGCGTTTTCCTTCTTGGTGTCGGTGGCAAGCCTGTTGGCCTCCAGCACTTGATCAGCCGAAGACTTGACAGTCTTCCGAAGCTGGGCGTTTTCAGCCTCCAGTCGAGTAAACTGTTCAGCGAAATCTACCACAGCATCGACTGTGGCATAAATCAGCTGCAGCAAGGGAAATCAAGAAGACTCAGTTGACATGAAGAAAATTCAGCAAAACAAGGTAGAGTAAATACTTACGTGGTCGCGAGCAGCCGACGAAGTAGGAGCGTCGCTAGGAGGAATAACCTTCGACACTGGAATTTTTTCCACGGCCGTCCTCGTGGGAGGCGTCGACTTGGCAGGAGAAGGATTCGGTTCCTTAGCTGATGCCGCTCTCTCAACAGATAATTTAGACCTCTTTGCGAGAGGAACATGATCGTCATCAGAGCTACTTGAGAAAAGAGAATGATTAGCATACAAAATGACAAAGGACAAATTATGAAGGAGTAAAAATGCTCACAGTTCCAGGTCATCTTCGGCAGCAAAGAAGCCTGACGGCCCCTTGTCGGCAGGAGAAGGCAGAGAAGCTCCAACGGCATCATTATCTTGCTCATTGGGACTTGATTCAGCCGTTGTGATAAAATCCTCGTCTATCTGCAAGCGACGCTTGCTCCTGGTGAAAGCGGCCTCCTCGGCAGTGTCGTCCTCTTGGACATCGCTGTCCTCGAAGACCTGCTAGACGTCCTCGGTCCCCTCAGAACCATCGTCATCGTCCTCTGGTTCCACACCGCTTTCCAACGAAGGAGGATAGCATTGAACCACGGAGGAGGCCTATCAGAAAAAAAGGAGAAAGTGGACACAACGAAGAACGAAGAGATGAAAGCAAGCAAGGAGGAACAGAGATTACCTCAGTCGGGAGATGGTCAAAATCGTAAGGAGGACGAGCCGATGTCAAGACAATGTTATCCTTCATACTGAGGCACGTCAAGCGGCGAACCTCGTCCCGAAGCTCATCTTCCGACAGGTCGGCAGAGCTGATCCTTGACTTGTCACCCTTGCCAGTATAAAGCCATAACTGGTGGGGTCGAGACATTAGCGGCTGCACTCGATGTTGCAAGAACACTGAAACTACTTCAGTGTCGCACATCGTCAAGCCTCCCGTATTCTTCAGGACGACGACCTGCTCAAACAGTCTGTCGGCTGTCACCCTCTCTTCGGGAGAAAGGGCGTTTCGCCAGGACTTCTTCTGGTGAGCTACCAAGACGTCATCGAAGGGAGGGAGATTCGAGCGCCGCCCAGGCACTATGGGATCTCGCAGGTAGAACCATTTGTTGCGCCAGCCCTGGACGGATTCCTTCATGGGGTAGTCGAAGTAGTCGACCTCTTTCCTAACAACAAAGCCAACGCCACCGACGACGGGGGGGCCATTGCTGTCGTTGTGACGCTTCACGTAGAAGATCTTCCTCCAAAGACCCCAGTGGGGGTCAATGCCAAGGAAGGCCTCACAAACGGTGATGAAGATGGAGAGGTGGAGAATGGAGTTTGGGGTCAGCTGCCAGAGCTGAATCCCGTAGAAGAAAAGAAGGGAGCGAAGGAACTCGTGGGCCGGAAGAGAGAGACCGCGGAACAGGAAGGCGATGAACATGACGGTGAAGCCCTTCGGGGGCCTTGTGCGAGAAACCGCACCTGGAAGACGAATATCGTCGTCAGATGCGGAGATGAAGCCGAGGGCGCGCAGCTTGTTCACGTCGCGATCGGAAATGGCGGAGGCGCTCCAATCGCGGCTGACTTTGGCCGTGTCAGAGGTGCTGGCGCTCTTCTTCTTGCCCATGGCGTGCAGAGCTTCTGAAGGAGGAGCAGGGGAGGCAGGAGAGCTTGAACAGGAAGATGAGCAGTAAAGAGGCGTGAAAAGTAAAAATGAGGAGGCCCTCTATTTATGCCGTAAGAATTTGTGCGAGATCGTGGCCATAACTCCACAGGCATCGTGGGAGGTGGAGCAAATCTGACTTTACACGTGGCGCTTAAAGAAAGAACGGAACCGGTGGCCCATTATTCCCACGATGTGCGAAAATCGAGGAGACGCCTCGGTCGCCGTGTGTGCACTAGTCAAGTCCTAAAAACTGCCCGCGCAGAACTAGGGCGGGCCCGCCAGGCCAAGTCTTGTCAATCAAACCACAGCAGCAGTACGTCAACAGTGATGTCATAGAGATTGTTGTGAGCAGCCGAAGAAAAATGGAGAAAACATCGAATGATCTTGTGCCCAGACTCGGGGGCTACTCCCATCGGGAGCGCTGACGCGCACCCGACAGAATGAGGACTCGAAGAAAAAAGGATGAAGAAAAAGATGATTGCTCAGCTTGAGTCTGCGCCCGGTTGCAAGCGCCCGTGCCCAGACTCGGGGGCTACTCCCATCGGGAGCGCTGGACGCGCACCCGACAGAACTTTTTTGCACTCCGGGATCATGCCCGGGGACTTGATTCTGTGTAGGGTAACATTGTTTTGCCATCGGTAGTTAACCAACAAAAGTTGGGCACGTTACTCATCATCCCTTGCTTGCGGAAAATATGTCGGATGACCTGTGAAGACTTGCAAAAAAACTTCGGCAGAGCAGAACGTTCGAGTGGTACAACTTGAGTCTACGCACGGATTACAAGCATCCGTACCTAGACTCGGGGGCTACTCCCATCGGGAGCGCTGACGCGCACCCGACAGAAGAAGATGATGCTGATTCAAGATGAACAAGAACAATCAAGGAGAAGAACATCAGAAGGAGACATGCTTCAGTCTCTACCCGAACTATGTTCGGCTAGACACTCGGGGGCTACTGACGTGGGCATTACCCTTCGGGTAACCGACATTGCCCTATCCTGTATTGTCTAGTTGGAGGCCCATGAAGACGCTTGGAGGCAAGACAGGCCACCAGGACGGCGTACCAGAAGATTCCTTGGCGGGCAAGGCGAGGAAGCAGCCGAACAAGGAAAGATTAAATTTAAAACTACTGTAAACCTAGTCGTACTCGGTTAGACCTCTTGAGACCTGGCCCCCTATATAAAGGCCAGGAAAGGGGCTGCCGAGGGACACAATCAATCTTAGCAGCTTTAGCCACCAAAAGTCTAGAGCTAGGTCGTCGCAGCGCTTAGCCTCTCGACGAGATCTCAGCGAACTATTCGGCACCCCATGGTAACCCATTATTCTCATAATAAAGAACAGACAGGCAGGACGTAAGGGTTTTACCTCATCGAGGGCCCCGAACCTGGGTAAATCGCTCTCCCCGCTTGTCTGTGAACCGATGTCTCGTGTTAGCTTGCAGGATTCCATCAACCCTAAGCCCCAATCGGAGGGCATTGCCGAGGAGTACCCTCGACACCGGAGCCAGCTGACTCTGATGGTGAGAATGACAGGCCAGACCCTGAGGATCCCGAGCTGAATAGCGTACATCGAAGAGTCAAGAAGTGGGCTCTTATGAAGATGGCAGTACAGTTAAACGACTACAAGAAGAAATTGGACAACTTCTTTGTCAAGGAAAATAAGACTCCGGATTTCAATGGCCCCTATGAGAAGATAAAAGACCACTGGGAGGAATTTGTGAAGTACAAGACATCGGAGAGGTCAAAGACAAGGTCAGAGACCAATAAGAAAAATGCTGCTAATAAGATGTACTTCCATACCATGATGCGAGGAGGCTGCAAGGCTGGCAGGCCTAAGTGGGAGAAATGGGAGAATGACCTAATTGAAAAGAGGATCCAGCTAGAGGTACGGAAATGGAACCAGCGGTCAAGGGATTGGTTCTACGCGCATGGGGGCACGTTGAACGCACAAGGGAACTGTATATATACACCAAGACATAAGAAAAATCCACTTCCCATCGAAGCCTTTAGAAATGTTGCAAAGGAAGTTGAAGAGGGGAAGTTCCGTCCCGAAAGAGAGAAGGACCAGCTCGCACGCGCCCTTGGGAATCCTGAACACCCAGGACAAAGACGAACCATACCAGGTGGCAAGCCGTGGTGTATTGGGTTTCCTGCAGAAACAAAGAAATATCCCGATAGAAGCCGTCTGAGGAAAACAGATGTGGTTCAAGAACACGTTGCTAAGCTAGAGGAGCAAGTGAGGCAGATGATATCATCAGGCTCCCAAATGGTCACCCAACATCAACCTAATCCACAGATAGAAGAAGCTGCATTCGATGTTAGGGGCCAGGGATCTCAGAGAAAAAGCAGCGTGGCTTCCACGGAGCTGCCGGGTGATGATGCAGATGTGGATCCGCAGATGGTCCTCACTACTGTGTGGATCCACCGATGGCTCCTCGCTCCCCTGTGGATCCGCAGAAGACTCCTCTCTACACTGTGGATCATATCACATAGTCGACACCTTGTGAGCTACATTTCAAAACGATGGGCTACTTAACGCTCAAGGCGGCGATCGGCTATGTCTTACTGCCAGTACCTGATCAAAGATACCACTTCAAACCGGTTCCACATGGCTACGTTGTTGCCGGGGTGGATCAAGTTATGTATGGGTATGGGCCGCTAAAGCTTGACCACCCTGCCGGTGGAGGGGATTTGCTAGAGCTGGGAGAAGCCAAGAACACTACAGTTCTATGGCGAAAGGAATTCATTGTGATTCCAGGTTGGACGGCACCATCTCCAGTGCGTCAGCCGTCTCCATCACGCCAACCTTCTCCTCCGGCGCATGAGCCTTCTCCGCCGGCGCATGAGCCTTCTCCGCCTCAGCGTGAGCCTTCTCCGCCGGCGCGTGAGCCTTCTCCGCCTCCGCGTGAGCCTTCTCCGCCGCCGCAGCCCACCACTCAGTCTAAGAGCACAAAGCGGAGCGCTCCGACAATGAGTCGTAATCGATCACCGAAACGCAAACAAGAGACCCTCCCAAGACTACCTAAGGTTCCTCCCAAGAGACCTTATGACTATACAGATGGGGAAAATGACAAGATCGCAAAGGAACAACACATGAAATCCATGTTTGGCAAGAAAAGCCCCAGCCTGAGCCCGAGCCACCTATACCCAAGGAAAAAAAGTTGAAAATGCTGAAATACCTTCATCAACCTGAGCCAAGTATTTCATCGAACTATGACCGGTCTATTCGCAAGTCAAATGTGGTAGCAAAAGAGCGGTGGGAAACAAGTAAGGTACAAGGGAAACCACTTCCCCAGCTTGGAACCCAGAAAAACTCGTGCCCCCTGCTCCAAGTGTATCCTAATATCATAGACTGCCTTGATCCGAAGATGGTAGCACTATACAAAGACGAGGCAGATGCGAACGATATAAGTATTCCTGAGTACTTAAGCCGCCTTGAATTCATTCACACGGATGATGTCTAAATAGCATACTAGTACAAGTACAGGCAACCTCTTGTCAGAGCTGAGGAGTTGCCTCATCTCTCAACACAACTGCAAATACTGCATAATTGGTACTTGGATGCATGTAAGGACGGTCGGAACTGGATCATGGTGGCAATCAAAGATAAGCACTACAGGCGAACTGACGTGGTGAACATCGAATTTTCTGAATTATTTCAGTTATTCAATCAAGACGCCCTCGAAAAATCTCTGATGAGTGCCTATTGTCTGTAAGTATTATTTTTGTAATTAAGTCTCTACCGCGGCTCGTCCATTGCATGCATATAACTATACTCTCGCTATATTATGCAGAATGAAGATCCGTGAATGCAAATTTGGGCAAATCTATGATATTGGGTTCGTTGACCCATATACCGTGAATGAGTATACTGTCAACAACTCTCCCAAGTACATGAAGAATAACTTGGTATATGCCTTAAGGAAAAACTCATACAAAAGGGAAATACTATTTCCTTACAACTTTGCGTGAGTGTTACCGTCTTCACACATTAAATCTTTTTCGCTTACTCCATGTGTTAAGTGTAATTGATGAGTTATGCATATATATGTCTGCGGGTTTCACTACATCCTGCTAGTCATTGAACCTGACACCGGAGTAGTAGAAGTCATGGACTCGAAGAGTAAACCTCTTGCGGCATGGGAGGACATGGCTGATATCCTCCAGAGGGCTTAGAAACGGTTCACCAACAAGGCTCCGGGTTTACGGAATAAAGAGCTTCGACTAAAACCTGTACCGGTAAGTACTACTAGCTAGGCCGTGCATCTCTTTGATTCTAGTTTCAATACCATTATTACCATCCTTGATTATTATTTTGATTGAACTTTGTTCTCGTAAAGTGCTTGAGGCAAGAGGACAGGAATAATTTATGCAAGTTCTACGTTTGCGAGTTCATTCGTCAGAATACCCACCATGTGACCAAAATTTTAGATCAACTTGAAGTACGTAAACAACATTCATGACTTTATTTTATCACCTTGTTCTTCATTCACATACATATATATATATACTGATCACCGTACCTTCTTGAAATTACTAGATCCAACGGTTGCAGGACGGTCTTCTAGCAACCGAGCGTGTACGAGCAATTCATGAAGAACTAGCGGGATTCTTACTTGAGCAATTCATAGCTCCAGACAGAGCACACTATGTGCCCCCCGTCTAATATTGAATAGAAATTATTTTGAAAGTTGATGTAGACACATATATATATGCATGAACATGTGTCACTTCGATTGATATATCTAATATAATGGTTTCCTATATATATGTGTCTTCATTATAACGTGTTTCGAATGGAGGCAGACTCTGCCGCGGCAGCGTTTTAGTGTAATTTCCTGCCGCGGCAGAGTCTGCCGCGGCAAGGAAGGGCACCAAAACGTTGCCGCGGCATAACCCTTTAGCACCAGTTCGTATTGGGCGCTCCACAACGGGCCACGTGGTGCCCCCTTTAGCACCGGTTCGTAACTGAACCGGCGCAAAAGGGGGGCCTTTTGCACCGGTTTGGCATCCGGTGCATATGGTCTTTTCGAACCGGTGCAAAAGCCCTTGTTTCTACTAGTGGTACATTTGAAATGCAATCTAGCAACACCTATTTTGTACACTATACACAAAAATTTCTCCTACATGTTGTTAGTCTATTAAAAAGTGTTAGTGGTGTTGTCGCTGATCTATTATATTATTAAAACAACAGACAATCTACGGTGCAGATTAGCTAAACATAGTTCATAAAAAAATCAATAGCCTAGATTAACTTGCGGACGTTCCGGAAACTCTACGGAAGAAAGAAAACTCTCCACGTCTATACCTAATAATAAAGTACGAAGCGTTTCCGTAGTTTGGTCCATCAAGTTTCGATCGTCCGTCACGTGTTGGTTTCGTCCGTTGTCAACCGTGCTGCCCACATTGGCAGGTACATACTAGAGAATAGAGAAGAGTTTGATCCGAACCAAAACAGTCCGGTCTATACAGGTAGGGGTTGGTTTCGATCAAAAAGTAGTCAGGCCTACATCATATATACGTATGTTCTAGGCCTGTCCCAAATTAACTCGTTGCATCGCTCGATTAATTGAGACTCCATCTTAAGCCAGCTCTCCGGGGCGGCGACACTGGATACGGCAGAGAAACGGGCGGTGGCGGCCGTATAGGCGACGATGCTTTAGATCGATGGTTTCATTAACCCACTCGATCAAGCCAACGCCGGAGAAAGCTCCTCGCTCGCCTGTCTTGGCCCCTGCCCCAGCGAACCGTTCGAACCTTGCTGCGACGGCGAGGCCGCGGGTTCTGGTGGACGTGCAACACATACGGTGTCAAGTTGGAGTAGCTTCAGGAGCAGCACGTCAATCCCGTCCGTCCGTCGCCCAACACAGCTAGAAGAGTTCGTGATTGAGTCGGTTCATGAAAGTCCGATCGGGACCAGAACAACACGATACGTATCCAGCCCGCTGTGACTGCACCACGGAGATGAGTTCCTATCGGATCGCTGACCACGACATCCGTCGATGAGGGCCTCACTGACGACATCGTCTTCAGCTTTGCGGCCAAGAACGATCTAGCGTGAGGAGGTGGACAAAGTGTTCGAAGATCTAGCGTGAGGCGGCGGATGAAGATTTCAACGACCTCTTTAACTCATCCCACTGCCCGTTCCCTCTGCCGCTGAGCATGATGATGTCCTAAGCGATGTTGCCGTCGCTGGCATTGATCTTCTTTTCTGCCCTGCTACATATTGCCGTTATACATCGCCGCTAACACCTTGGAGGAGCCTGACTGCCAGCCGTGATGCGGCAGCTTCGACATCCCCTACCTATTCGGCATCGGCTTCGGGTGCTTTCGACCTGGGTTGCAGAACGACTGTCGCAAGTCGCAACAGGACCGGCGGCGATTATGCACCGGTTCTTCCGGACGGCACCGTCCGGCTGGCGATAATCGGTACGGCGCTCTCTAGCCGGTACGTGTGCTGATGGTGATGCCGAGCGCGCAGGTTCGCCTGGAGGTGTGAGTGGTGCACCACTGCTTCAATAACGACAGGAACGAGAACAACCGCTTCAACGGCAGGATGAAAGTCAGCCCAATCGAGCCTTCATATTGAGCCGCAGCACCTTCATCCATGTTGGGGCTGTAGTTGGCGTACTTCTGCGGGTGCGTGCCGTACTGCAACAATGCCTGAGCGCACGGGATGGCTAGCACCAGCTGCTGCCGCATCAACATCTTGAAGTCCCTAACCGAAAAGTTGGATAAGATTCACCCTGGAATTCAGTTGAGCCTTTGAGTTACACAGCTTGGATTATTTGTTGAGCAATTAATTCATTGTCTCCATCGCAGAGTACACAGGAAAGTTATTTGTCGAAGTTTGAATTATTCGTCCGTCCAATGTTGAAGAAAAAATTCACACTTTATATTGCCTTTTCTAGATTGTAAAACGCATACTGTATATGCTTTGTGGTAAAAACAAAACGGACTTTCATGCAAGCTCAGAACTCAGTACCGGCAGAACAAAGGAAAAGTAATCTGCATTGCTCATAGAAAGCTAAACATATTATACTCATGGACTTCTCAAAAAACTTTGCATAATAAGGCTACATTATTGATTTCTTACAATCTGAAGAGACTTCAACTCATGTGTTCTTCTCAATGCGACGCGCAGCACATGACTGGAGGTGGGTGTGCCGTCGGTGAGCGCCACTACCCTCGATCAGCCTCGAGAATGCATGCTACTCTAGACGGCGCCAATGCTGCTGTTTTTCGTGACCCACACTTCCAAATGGTTGTACTTGCCATTTTCTACGTGTCGTTTTCTATGAATCCGTAGCAACGCACGGGTATTTTTGCTAGTCTCCACCTATATATCTTAACAGAAACTCTATCCCTTTGGCCAATGCAAACCCTAAACGTATATATCCAATCTTCCTCGGCTTGCAGCCACAGCGCCGCCGGTGGGCGATGGTACAAACCAATGGTGCGGTCTGCTGCATGGAGTCTGCCGCCATGGATTAGCCACAAGACTGTGCGGAAGTCGTCTCTGAAAATATGTTGTCTGCTGCCATGGATTAGCCACGAGGAGTTCAGACTCCATGCAAGTGTGCCTGCGTTTGAAAGTTTCCTGGGCTTTAATTCGGCGCACAATCGCGATCACAGATTCCACGGGAAGCTTCACACAAAGGGCACTGGCTGCGGGAAGAACAATCTGAATACATTATCTGGTGATAACATATGCAGGCCAGCCTTCAATTTGCTGTCGGGCATGGCAGTGGTTCTCCTGCTGACCAACTCCATCACCTCACCGTCTAACTTCAGGTTTGGTATTCTGCTTCCTCAGTTAAACTTAAATACCCACATTCCTATCTTCAATTAAAGTGATACTTCACTATGCATGTGGATGCAATTAGTTCATCTGAATTTAGATCGTTCGCTGCTTTATGCGTGATCTGTGATGCTCAATAGGATGAGACGAAACTTAGAAAAGCGTGATATTTACGATCTGGTTATAGCATACACATATCAGCTGATCATCCCATGTGCATGGCTTCAACTGACTTGATTTTCTGATGTAATTGTATTCAGAACGTAGATATCAAACCAGTGTAGTGAAAAATATTAAGAACCTGGAGTATCAGGCCGCTAGCCTTCCTCATCTCTCCTCCTCAGAGTATGTACGTTGTTCTGCATTGCTGGATTCAGTTTGTTGTGATGATATAATTATATTATACAACATGCACTTCATTAAACTAAGATCACATTTGCTAATCCTTTGCACATTGCTACATATGGTATAAAACTTTGAAGGTGGACGTACTCAACAGCAGCATATAACCTGAGGAAACATGTCCTTATTTTCCATAGGTCCTCCGCTTTGCCATGGTTTTGCATCGCAAAGGCTTACTTTTTCGCCGAGCGAGCTTACATTAAAACTGGGGAAAAACTCTCGGCGAAATAAGCCTCTCGGCAAAGATCAAAACCTCACGACAAAGGATGGCCTTCGGCAAAGAATCACCTTTAGAAAAGAAGTTGCCACGTGTCCCCATCATTCGTGCTTTCTGCGGAGGATACAACGCAAAGATATTTGCCCTGAGCTATTTCCTGTAGTGATATGATGTTTTATCGCATCAGTGGTAGATACCACCACTCACAGATCACCGACATGTAGCCTGCCATGTACTGATTTTTTTGTATTATATATCTACAAAACGTTATCTTAATTATTCCTTATTTTAATTTTCTCAATGATTTACTAATAACAAATTACGAGAGTAAAGATGGCACAATTTCAGCAAGCCTAATGGACAAATTGTTGCTGCTAAAATTGGTAAACGGGCTAACTTCAAAGGAATGGCTGCCATGCAAGGGCATTTTGTTTCTCAGGTGGAATTTATATTACATACAGTAGTATTTTGTATGTTATATGATTACGTTTGGAATGTTCCATATGTAGGTAAAACATCTAATCAAGAAAATAGACCAGCATATTTATAATAATTTATGAAAAGCTCATTTACAAGTATTATTCACATTCCTATTTGTATTTTTGATAACATGCTAACTACGACCTCATGCAATCAAATCCCAACATGATTGTAGGTTTGCAAGATCAAGGAATAGTAGATTTGCAAGATCAAGGAATAGTAGATCTTGAGTCTCGAATTGATTGATGCAGCTTTCCAACAACGGCAGAAGCACATATTGAACTACACCTGCAGTGTAGACGATCAATTCAGATATAAAAGGCCCCTATGATGATGTCTTTTATTGATCTCGCGCCGAACTGTTTCCCGGGTAGCGAGGTCTAGACGACAAGCTTGATATCGATCTGGTGACAAGTGACAGCATCTACAAAATAGATTTATTTTCATCCACATTTCAACAAAGCTATTACAACATTTACCAGAGTATCATTTTTCGGCCTGCACCAATGTTCAGCTCTAGCTCAACAGCAGAGCGCAACAACATTTATAACGGGGCATCGGTGTCGCTGTGGTTTCCAAGTACTCCGCACATTGGTCATGGACCTCAAGACCGACAAAGTGAACTCTGGTCGTACTTTCGTCTTCAGGCAGTCCAGCACCAAGAGCCACTACTACACCGATAGAGTTGACCAGTTAAAACCTGAAACGAGAGTATAAAGGCTGACTATATATATAGTCCAAATATCTCAGTTGTTTAGGTTCATGAGCATCTGCCACACGTACGAGATGGATTAATCTCTTGCAATTCATAAAGGAGACATATACTAGCCGGATATGATCCTTCGTCTGATGGATTAAAGTCAACTTAGAAGCGGGGTACAAATCAATAGCATGGTTCATTTCCATGGTCCACTGTGATGTATACGGTGCGAGCTCACGCCCGCTTGAACGCCTGACTTGACCCAAGTCTTCGTATCACTGCAGACTGCACCCAATACGTGACTTTCAATTTGTTTTCCCGTCAGTTTGAAGCGTGATATAATTCACGTCACTCTTTCATCAAAGATTCTAAATGTTAATTTGGCAACTTCAAAGTTGTAGAATCTACAGAAAACATTGTCCGGTAAGAATTCAATTAATATTACTTTTGGGTACAACGTATAATTTAAGGAGGTGAAGGATTCATCGTATTTTTTAATTTTCAAATTACGATACATTCTTGATGTGTTTTGTGTTTTTATCGTACATAGATACAAACATATATATGTTTTTAATCTCTCAAGAGAAAAACATAATCATAAATTTAAATTCTTCATGTCATTATATAAAATAAATAAATCATCTAACTTAATGAAAAGATAAAGGCACAATACAGTAAAAAAAGAGAAATATTCTATTTCAACTACTCAATAGATGAAAACATGAAAATATTAGTTCAACTTTAATTAGTACATGGGGAAGAATGCATTGCACCAATAAAATAATACATCTATCTAGCCTTAATGACAAGGCAGCCGAAGGAAGAGAACACATGATTTAAAAATGAGTGTAATTTTATATTTAGTTATCGATCTCACAAAAAACTAAATATGAAAAGAAAATTCACACTACTAAACAAAAAATATAAATTGAGGGGGATATGTGTAAACACAGTTCCTAACTTTAGATATTAATGTGTAGTATTATCATTCATAACTATATACAATCAAATGATGCAAAATAATGGCCAAAAGTCATATAGGAAAGAAAATGACAAAAGCCAAAACATCATTCACAACTCATATCTCAAAAATCTAGCCCCGCAAATGCGCGGGTCATCCTGCTAGTTATGTTGATACAACGCTTCCTGTCGAATGGAAAATCCTTTGACCCGGCGACAATATTGTGTGAGGGTCAAACTTCGCCTTGAGCTCAGCCATTCTGCTCCACTTTGCGCCAAAATGTTGTTGCCATCCATCATGGGACATGTGGTGCGGAAGTTATTGCTTGCACCCAATGACCTCTTTATCGCAAAATGACAACACTGTCTGGTTCTCCCTCTCTAGTAGCTCAAGGTCACTAGCAACCACTGCCGACCGGAGCAACCCCACTGTGTAAAACATATCCTCTCCTGCAAGGGGTGCCACAGCTGTCATGCGGTCATCCCACTTAACTGTGTTCATGGGGTACATGAGGATGACCCCCACCGGGTTGGTACCCCCTAGGAGACGCTTGATCACGCCCGTTTCGAAGTCGACAATGCGTGACCGGGGGATGAAGAGGTTCAACCACGGGTGTGGCACATCCTACAGTCCGGCAGACCGGAGCACCTGCTCCTCGTCCCGGACACGATCAAGGAACTGGACATATGCCACATCCTTCGTGAACACGAACCCTGGCACAAAGCTCAGCTGCTGTAGGACCTTTTCCAATTTCTTGTCCACATAGGAGGCAGTGCTGTCGTTGTAGTACATGGCGACTTCCATGATGTAGATCGCGGAAGAGCCGGACTGTGAGGCGAGCCCAGCGAGCCTATTGATGTCGGCTTCAGAGAATAAATGCGTGGACTTGGGGCCCTCGGTCAGCGTCCTGTTGAGCTGGACCTGGCTTTCCACGTAGTCGAACCCGGCCTGGCTAGCCCGCTTAGAAATGAGCAGCTCCTGGTCTCTTGTGAACATGGCCACATCCGAGTATGCGAGCCTGACCCAACGGACCCGCTTCGGGGCCTGCTCGAGCGTGATCCGAGCCCGAGTGATGACCCCGAACTGGCCCAGCCCGCCCAACGCTGCGAAGAACAGGTCCGAGCTCTTCTCACGTGAGCACGTCACCATGTCGCCCGTCCCTGTCACCACGTCGAGCTCCTGCACGTTGGCGATCTGCGGGCCGTGCCGGGAACGCCTGCCCGCCGATACCAGCGTTGGAGAGCGTACCGCCGACGGTGATGCGGAGGTAGTCCGTCCACACGCGCGGCGCCAGGCCTTGCTCCAGCGTAGCGCGGAGGACGTCGATCCACAGCTGCTCACCGCCGGCGTCGACGTAGTCCGCGGACACGTTGATGCGGCTGTGGTGGCCGCGACCAAGCGCGGGCATGTCGACGATGACGCCGCCCGGGGCAAGAGATTGCCCACGTACGGAATGGCCCTGCCCACGCGGCGACACGGGGAACGGCGCCGGTGAGGACGCGGAGAACCCGATGAGCGCGGCGATGTCGCTGGGCGTGGCAGGGTGGAGAATTGCCTCCGGCGCGGCCTCGATGATGCGGCCAAAGTCTGAAGACGCCATCGCCGTCGAGTTGCGATCGATGCGGATGTTCGAGGCGATTCCAAGGGCAAAGAGATCATGGGGAAGGCCGCCTGCGGGCATATGCCGGAGCTGGCCGGTGACCACGGAGACGATGCTGGCCATGCCGATGAGAAACGCGACGAAGCCAGTTCTTGCCATTGCAGTAGGAGTGTATTTCTTTTAGAAATGGTATGGTACGATTGTAAGCTACTCTGCTCGATGCTCTTAGGTGAGTAGACAGAAAGATTGATGGTTGTGTGCTGTTTTCGGTCAAGTACTTCATGACATTTTATAGGCTAGCATTATGCCTAGCAGAAGTTGACAAATGTTGGTCGTGCAGATTTCTTGTTTATTTTATGTTCGCATTATTAGTTTGAAATGTATTGCCTTTTGAGGGGGATAATAAGGAAAAAGTGTAGTAGAGCACGTGTGTGGTGCGCACGCGTATCGCCCACGTTCATTTTTCCTCGAGATTCGATAACTTGGCCCGTGTGTGCAAACAGTTAGCAGCGTGCGCAGAGATTAGTAGCATAGGGGTTGACTAGAGGTTCACGAGATGTTTTGTCCTATCTAAAGAAAGAAGGGAAGGGCGACAGCAATGGCAGGTGATGGTGTGAAGTACTGAAGTTATCGAAAATTCGTCTTGGCTCCCGGGAGCACTTGCTCCCGGATTTTTGGGGAGCAAATTTTGTTTTTCAAAACTTTTCAAAAAATTCCGAAAAAAATCATGCACGTACCAGACAATAGCACGCACCACCTTGTGAAATTTCGCTGCGAAATGTCATCGTATGCGTCCTAGGAAAAAATAACAAATTTCCAGATCTGAGATTCAAATTTTTGGATCTCATTTCATGTCAGAAATTTGTCATTTTTGTTCAGGGCGCATATGATGACATTTTACAACGACATTTTACACGGTGGTGCGTGTCATGATCAGGTACGTGCACGATTTTTTTTTGGAATTTTTTGAGAAGTTTTTGATTTATTCTGATTTTTCGAAAAAACCGGGAGCAAATGCTCCCGGGAGCCAAATCGCCGCTCCCAGTTATCCTGGTTTGGCGATTTGTGCACAGAGGAGAGCATGGAATCGGAATCTCTCCTCGTGTCCAGAGGTCCAGAGGTCCAAGGTCATGCAGCTAAGGGCATCTCCAGCGGAGCGACGCATCCGTTTGCGTCTGCACGGATAAAAAACGCGCTCCAGCGGCGCGACGCAAAACTTCCGCAGTGTCCGTCCTGACGCAAATATGGACCAAATATGCGTCAGGAATGCGTCTGTGCGGACGCGTTTTGTGTCCGGTTGGGCTGCATGCAGCCCTCTCTCTCCTTCTTTAATCATGCATGCGGTCATTCCTAGCCACACAAATAGAATCCCTCCCTCTCTCTCCTCTCTAATCACGCATGCGGTCAAATAAATGCGTCTCTGCCGCTGGAGAAAGGGCAGACTCATACGGACATGCGGACGTTTTTTTGTATCCGTGCCCGACGCAAACGGACATAAATATGCGTCGGGCCGCTGGAGATGCCCTAATTATTAGAAATTAAATGAGTATAAACTAATTTTGCATGCGCATGTTGTCCAGATTGATCGTGCAAAAAGAAATCAAGATTGAGAGGTCATAAGCTGATAAGCATGCATGAAACTAAAATAATAAAAAGTGTAGTCTACATGCACCTGTCATGTCCAGACACTATTCCCGACAGCAGGAGCAGCTCTCTCACGCCACAGTTAGCATGCTTGATTAATCTGCAGCCCGTGACACGCATCAGGGATACCTTAAGTTTGCTCAGAAAATTGGAGTGTACAGTGCGGGTGCGCACCGCGCACCTGCTCCAAAACTCCGATCTCGGGATAATAAAGGGTGCCAAAAGCATGGTTTAGAAAAAACCCAACCCCTTGCAGAAAAAAGCTTGATGAGATGGCTGTATACCATGGTTTTGACTTGGGGAGTAATTTAGTAATGATTGTAGGACATAGACTCCGCGAAATTGCATGGGTGAACCTGGGAGCAAGCGCACCCTATATGGGAAAAAAATATAATAATTCAGAAAAAGGTCAAAAAAATTCAAATGTTTTTGGGAATCAAAGATGATCATGTATTGTACTCGTATACGAAAGATTCACCATGAAATAACTTCTCTTGTTTCCTGGGTGAAAAAAACAGACTTGAAGGTCCTATATTAAAGTACTATTCACGCTATATTCGTCATAGATTTGTTTTTTTTTTGCCTGAAGTCAATGTGAATCATTTTTTGGCCAAACAAATTTATACGAGTACAATACTTGATTATCTTTGATTCCCAAAAGGATTCAATTTTTTTTGACTTTATTTGAAATTACTACATTTTTTAGAGTATATAGGGTGCGCCTGCACCCGAGAGCCAAAAGTCCGGGTCAATAGACTCCGAAGCTATATTTTATTACATCTCAATCATTTTCCTTAGATTTAAGTTTTGACTCGCCTTACATTGCGACATACATAATTTTGAATATAGTGGAAAAATGGGGCAGCTGGCACCTGGCAGCCCCGGCTGAACAAACTTTGCTTTGCCCTTGTTATTTTTCACCACTTGAAATGAAATAGCTTTTCGTCCAGCTTAAAAAATAAATCAACCATAATTATACATCTTACGAGAGCAAGTATCAAAGAAAAAAAACGTCTGCTAAAACCATAGCACAAACATGCCCAAGCTAAAACCAAAAGAAGAACAAGCTCAGCACCCAATTAAGACATGTTCTTTGTTTGAGGGCTACTATTGGTGGTTCCAGCTTTGGTCAATGGTATACTTGCTTGGTGTATCGGGCTTCACAGTAATGGCATGCGAGTGGGGCGTTAGCACATGATAAGTTTAATATCCTACCTTTGAGGGTAAAAATCAAAGGTCTAGCTAGCAATGGCATTGTTGAAGTTATTGTTTTAAGAGCAGAGATTTTTTTCAGGGTGAAACTCTAAGATCGAAGACCGTACGATGATGTCGTGCGTGCACTATTTACTTCTTGAAGGTGAACTTTTTAGAGAACTTGGACTTCAGGTGTTGTCAATGTGTTGTTTGTGTTGCTGTTGTAAGGGCTGTAATATACTATAGCGGGACTTTTTTTCTTTTTTTTTGCTTCTTTTTTTAGTTGTGTGTATCCGTAGTTCCGTACTACTAGTAGAGTATTGCATTGTTCCGTAATGTATTATCTTTATGAAAAAAAGAGAGAGGTGCCCTTGTTATTTCAGCATAGCCTTTTCCCTATTAAAATCTCACACAGCGCCATGTCATAAGTGAAGCTGATAAACGAAGATGATCAGCCAAAACCCAAATCCAAACATGAATTTGGCCGTAGTTTTGCTGGGATAAGCGTTGTCTTAATGAATCATGTGATGGGAAATTAGAAGACTGTTGACTCCCCTGGCATGAGCCAGCTAGACTTGGTTTTGCGTCACACTGAACTGCCACTAGTGGAAAACTGGGCTTCCGTGGGAGCCTTTTGTCGCGGACGCGCCTGCACCCGCGACAAATGGCCTGGCCACGTCGCCCCGAAACCATGTGGAGCGCGCAGGGCCTTTTGTCGCGCCCGTTTGTCGCGGGCCGTATTACGACCCGCGACAAAAGGGGTCTGAGGGCTGGCGCCTCCTGTCGGCACCCCTTTTGTCGCGGGTCGTAATACGGCCCGCGACAAAAGGGCCATGCCTATATATATAGAAGCAGCCAGCCACCCCCCACCTCATTTTTTCCTTGGTGGTGAAGGTGGAGGTGTATGCTAGCTCATTTTTTCTACATGTGCACAAGAGGTGTTTGATGGAATGCTTGTGAGAGGGATGCCACTTGGTTTTATTTGATAAGATTTCTCCTCTTTTTGATCCTGAAAGGTTAGCAACTATTTTCTCGACTATATATATATGCATAGTCCGTACAATACTAATTTTAGCAAGGTGATTGCATCTGATACATATATAATTGTACTTATGATGCAGATGAGTCATCCATGGATGTACGGTAACCGATGTGCTCCCGCTTTCAGAGAGGGCGTGAATTCTTTCCTGCTTGTGGCCGAGGCCAACAAGTCGAAGCAAGGTTTTATGTGCTGTCCATGTCTAAAATGTAAGAACGAGAAGGATTACTCTTGCTCAAGAGACATTAAGAGCCACCTGCTTCGGTTTGGATTCATGTCCAGCTATAATGTTTGGACCAAGCACGGAGAAGAAGGGGTTATGATGGAAGACGGCGATGAGGAAGAAGATAATGATGACCAGTACCGATCTATGTTCTCTGAATGCTTTGATACCGCAATGGACGACAATGAAGAAGAAGGAGGTGAAGAACAGCATCGAGATGATCCCGTTGATGATGATCTTCGTCGGGCCATTTCGATGCAAGAAGAGACTGTAGCACGTATAAGGAGAGGTTGCAGTTCGACAAGATGTTAGAGGACCACCACAAATTGTTGTACCCAGGTTGTGAAGATGGGCATAGAAAGCTGGGTAGCATATTGGAATTGCTGAAATGGAAGGCAGAGGTCGGTGTGACTGACTCGGGATTTGAGAAATTGATGATAATATTAAAGAAGCTGTTTCCAAGAAATAATGAATTGCCCGTCAAGACATATGAAGCAAAGAAGCTTGTCGCCCTCTAGGATTAGATGTGCGTAAGATACATGCATGCATTAATGACTGTATCCTCTACCGCGGTGAGAAGTACGAGAATTTGAATAAATGTCCGATATGTGGTGCATTGCGGTATAAGATCGTAAAAGATGACCCTGGTGATGTTGAGGGCGAGCCACCCAGAAGAGGGTTCCTGCGAAGGTGATGTGGTATGCTCCAATAATACCACGGTTGAAACGTTTGTTCAGAAACAAAGAGCATGCCAAGTTGTTGCGATGGCACATGGAAGAACGTAAGAAAGACGCGATGTTGAGGCACCCCGCTGATGGTCGGCAGTGGAGAAACATCGGGAGAGAGTTTCCGGATTTTGCAGGTGAGGCAAGGAACTTATACTTTGGTCTAAGTACGATGGCATGAATCCTTTTGGGGAGCAGAGCTGCAGTCCACAAAGACTGCCCGTGACTCTATGTATCTACAACCTTCCTCCTTGGTTGTGCATGAAGCGGAAGTTCATTATGATGCTAGTGCTTATCCAAGGCCCAAAGCAACCGGGCAACGACATTGATGTGTACCTAAGGCCATTAGTCGATGAACTTTTGGAGTTATGGGCCAAACCAGGTGTACGTGTGTGGGATGAGCACACGGAGCAAGAATTTGACCTACGAGCGTTGCTATTCGTAACCATCAATGATTGGCCTGCTCTCAGTAACATTTCAGGACAGACGAACAAAGGATACAATGCATGCACACACTGTTTAGATGAGACTGAAAGTAAATATTTGGGAAAAAGCAGAAAAGTTGTGTACCCGTTCAATCGTCGTTTCCTTCCGCGCAAGCATCCCTTAAGGAAAAAAGGCAAGCATTTCGATGGCGAGACAGACCGCCGTCCGAAGCCTGTCCCCCGTAGTGGTGCTGATATATTTGACATGGTCAAGGATTTAAATTTTATCTTTGGAAAGGGTCCAGGCAGTCGACCTGTTCCGAAAGACGATGACGGACACGCGCCCATGTGGAAGAAGAAATCTATTTTCTGGGAGCTAGAATATTGGAAAGTCCTGGAAGTCCGCTCTGCAATCGACGTGATGCACCTGACCAAGAATCTTTGTGTGAATATTCTAGGTTTTCTGGGCGTGTATGGAAAGACAAAAGATACACCAGAAGCACGGGAGGACCAGGAACTTCATAAAGGACGAAACGGCAATCATCCAGGGCAGTTTGTAGGGCCTGCCAGCTACGCTCTTACCAAACAAGAGAAGGAGATCTTTTTTGAAGCCCTATTCAGTATCAAGGTTCCGTCTGGTTTCTCGTCGAATATAAAGGGGATAGTAAATATGAAGGAGAAAAAATTCCAGAACCTGAAGTCCCATGACTGTCACGTGCTTATGACACAATTGCTTCCGATTGCATTGAGGGGACTTCTACCAGAAAATGTTCGACTAGCCACTGTGAAGATATGTGCATTCCTCAACGCAATTTCTCAGAAGGTAATGGATCTAGAAACTTTGTCAGGATTACAGGAAGATGTGGTCCAATGTCTTGTCAGCTTCGAGTTATTGTTCCCACCATCCTTCTTCAATATTATGACGCACCTCCTCGTTCACCTAGTTAAATTTCTACACAATATGTTCCCCTTCGAGAGGTTCATGGGAGTCTTAAAGAAATATGTTCATAACCGAGCTATGCCGGAAGGAAGTATCTCAAAGGGCTACGGAACTGAGGAGGTCATTGAGTTTTGTGTTGACTTTCTTCCTGACCTTAAGCCGATTGATGTTCCTGAATCTCGGTATGAGGGGAGGCTGACTGGAAAAGGCACACTAGGAAGGAAAGCAACGGTGTGGAGGGACAAGATTTCTTTCAATCAAGCACACTACACAGTTCTATACAATTCCAGCTTGGTGGCTCCGTACATCGAGAAACATAAGAATGTTTTACGAGAAATAAACCCGGGCCAGCCCGAGTCCTTGATTACACGTCAACACATGAATACCTTCGGCAGTTGGTTGCAAAGACATCTCATTAATGACGCATCTGTTGTGGAGCAGCTGTACTTGTTGGCCAGGTTACCATCTTCAAACATATGTACATTCCAAGGGTATGAGATAAATGAGAATACATTTTACACGATCGACCAAGATAAAAAGAGCACCAACCAAAACAGCGGTGTCCACTTCGATGCAAAAGACGAGAATGGGCAGACCACCACATATTATGGATACATAGAGGAGATATGGGAACTTGACTATGGTCCCACTTTTAAGGTCCCTTTGTTTCGGTGCAAATGGGTGAAGCTCAGCGCTATACATATTGACGATAAGTACGGTATGATAACAGTGGATCCCAACAATCTTGCGTACCTGGACGAGCCTTTTGTCCTAGCCAGCGAGGTGGCTCAAGTTTTCTACGTGAAGGACATGTCTAGCAAATCAAGAAAAAGAAATCAACAAAAGAATACATCAACCAAGGAGCCAAAGCGCCACATAGTTCTTTCGGGGAAAAGAAACATCGTGGGAGTGGATGACAAGACAGACATGTCAGAAGATTATAATAAGTTTAAAGAAATTCCGCCCTTCACGGTGAAAATTGACCCAAGCATCTTGCTAAATGATGAAGATTCTCCATGGCTACGGCGTAGAATATCACAACACTAGATGGCGATGTAATAATGTATTCTTCATATATAGTTCCCAAGACAATCTCTACATTTATGTAATAATGAGAACCCTTTCCCCAACACTGTTAGAGGAGACGGAGTCTTTCGCGGGCTTGCATGGAAATTTTTTCGAGGAGCAGCTTCCGAAGATGCCGTAGGGCGTGTGCACCAACGACATCTTCGAGAAGCTGCGCCACGGGAGATTTCCCAACCCTTTCCTTCATCCATGGGAATGAAACTGTGCTTGGCTTGTTGATCTGCTTGGCAAGGCGTATCGATGCTCCTTTTATAGGCACGGCACCGCTTCTACTTTGTCTTATTCCTTCGACAGGCCGTCGTGCGCTACATGCTTTATCTCATCGAGCAGTGCGTCCACCCACGCGTCCTTATCCTGCCGACACCTTTAGTCGCGGTTGCAGCCACCAACCGTGACAAAAGGTTACCGACACATCCTTATCCTGCCGACAGCTTTAGTCGCGGTTGCAGCCACCAACCGTGACAAAAGTCCCTCCTAGATAAGCCTCCCCCAGTCTTTTGTCGCGGTTTGAGCCTCCACCCGGGATGAAAGTTTCGCGCGCCACTTCGTTCCCGCCTATTTTCTTCCCGCATTCCCGCCATTTTTCCACTATATATATGTAGGCTTGGACTCATATCTGCAAACCTCATCACTCTCTCCCATGGCTTCCATCGTATGTGTCAACACCCGGATTTTTAAGTCCAGATGCCTATTATGCCGTACATCGCAATCCCAGGAATAATGTTTTTGCGAGACATAATAGTAAGTAGCATAGAGTCATCATTTATTACAACACATATTGTCTTACAACCATAGATCACCTGATCCAATATTACACGAATATATTGTTCAACATCACGAATAGTAGCGGAAGCGAAGTAGTAGTGGACTATCTATTCCACAGGCAACGCTTGACGTTAGAAGACGATCCTAGTTATCGTAGACGTCCTGTTGTCCGTCATCCTGATACTGGTGCTCTCCTTCATAGTCTGGCATTTGAATAGCCAGGGCAAAGCCATGAGTACTTTTAAAGTACTCGCAAACTAACTCTACAATAATTACTCATTAAGGGTAATAAGGGGGTGCTAAGCTCTAGGTTTATTTGCATAAAGCCAAGTTTTAGTTTGATAAACATTTAGTAAAGCCTTGTCATGTGCTAGACTAACTCAAGTGGGAACATTAGTGTCATTCCCACAACTCATATTGATTCACCACAATATCACCTTTCAATTCACCATTCATTTTTAAGAACAAAACATATTAATGATAACAGAGATAGTATGGCCTTTCCAATCGTCCGTAACCGTGGACACGGCTATTCGAATAGGTTTAACACTCTGCAGAGGTTGTACTCTTGTGCCACAACTTTTGATTACATCCGTCGAGGATAACCCCGAATCATCGTAACACAGTACGCGGATCATCAACCATAACCTTTCACTTATATATGCTAGTATGAGCACCTCTCCCCATGAGCTTGGCCTCCCGGTGGAAACCGCAGTTAACCCGGGAACTGCACAGGGCTTGGGCCGTACATTCACCTCATATTAACATCATTCCACACTTAACGGAGGCAGCCTCGGCGTAACCCCTATGATGCTTGTTTAGAGGGAACCCATACTAAAATACACAAGCTTCTAGTTAAGCCCTACCCATAATCAGGTATTGTGGGGGTACTTGTATAATTGGAAGGGTATCGCATTCAAACCCAATCATCAATTCTATCAAAAATCACCATCTTCTCTTGTTCATATCCACCTCCACTTTACTTTCTTTCAAAGTCATTTCACTTCACCATGTTCCCATCTAGAGTAGTCAATTTTAATTGATTAGCACTAGCAACTATATGAGGGGTGCTATCTAGCTTTGAGTTGTGCTAATCTAACTTCAAGTATTGTTCTACTCTAGACCAAGTGAATCATAAATCAAAAAGTACTTTGAAATAAAAGAGCAAAAGTAAATGTAAGTAAAAGCATGGGATAGGTAAATACATAAAATAAAGGGTGATGGTGCCTTTGCTCTTGAAGAGCTAAGCACTTGTGTTTAGCAAGGGTTAGCTTGCCTTGAGCTGGGTAGTTATCGAAGTTCTCTTCTTCTTCCTGAGAATAGGCCTCCTCCTCTTGGTATTGTTCGTTACTAGCGTCTATATATGAATACGAGGTATAAATACTAAACCAAGCTCACATACTAAACTAGAAACACTCAAAAGAGTTCACACACTAGTCCTATCATCAATCAAACATGGCATGGTGGATTATTTGATTAGTCTTTATTTGAAAGAAGAATAATTTCCTCTCATTATTCCTATTTCCTAAATTTGGTATGTAGATCCTTAGAGGAATTCATTTCACTGCGCAGCCCAACACGCATCTGGTGCGCTTGGGCCGCACTGACGAGGTGGGGGCCACCTGTCGGCGACACTTAACCACGCGAAACGGTACGCGCGCGTTAGGCCGTAGGATTAGAACGCGATCCGACGGTCAGTGGTCGTCGTCGTCTCCGACGAGCGACGAGCTCACTGGCGGCGAGCCTAGGGGGTCGGAGGGCCTACCGGCGTTCCCGCGGGGTTCTGGTGAGGACGAGGTGGCGTTGTCGAGGGTGCTGAAGCGTCTGGTAGCAGTGGCGAGGCTCGGGGCGGCGTGGATCAACGGCGTCGATCTCAGGTCTCCCGCGGCCTTCGTCTTACGATTGGAGCAGCTCCGGTGGTGTGGTGTTAAATTGAGGTGGGGAGAGTGATCAGTGAGGAGAGGAGAGCAGATGGTGTGAAGAAGTTGAGCGCTGAGCTCCTCTATTTATAGCGGGCGGGGGTGGCCATGAGGTGCTGTGGAGGAACGGCCATGGCGCGGTGCTTGGGGTGCTCGAAGGGGCAAGGCAAGGACGGCAGCGTGTAGGCGTCGTCCTGGCGATGCTCGAGGAGTAGCTGGCGCAGCGAGAGGACGACGGGATCGCTCAGGAGGTCGATTCGAGTGCGGCAGTCCTTGCGGTAAGATTCTGACGAGGACGACGGTGACGAGGCGGCCGCAGTCGATTGAGTGTGTCTAGGGGGTAGAGGGCAGGGAGGCAGTGCTCGACTCAGTGGTAGACTTTGCAGGGGAGGCGTAGGCTGCTCGAGCGTGCGACGTACTGGCGTGTCCAGGGCGCGCTCACCGCGTCGACTGGCACGCTCTGGCACGGTTTGGACGCGCGCGTTCTGGCCAATGCCGAGCCTTGGCGAGCTGGTGCGGTGTACCGTCGGGGTCCTCGTGTTGCAGAGATGCTCCAGGACAAGGTGGTGCTGAGAGAGAGAGGCTAGAGAGAGAGGTGCCAAAGGTGGCCGGCATGGCCACGGCATGCCTTAGTTTAGGCTTTTCTCTCCCCTTTCTCTCACTTTAATCGACCAAGGCATGTACTGGGGTGATGCAGGGGATGTAGGAGAGTGTAATGATCACAAGTTATAGGGGTTTAGGCAAGAAACCAGATTGTAATAGAGTGTAACACAAATCTGGAATAATGCGTGCCAAGTGTTCGATGAAATGGCCGCATGAGATTTTTATTTGAATTTTGAAATTCTTTTTGGTGGAACTTAAACATATTAATTATGGGTTAGAATGGTGGTGGTGGGGTTCAATTTGGAGTTGTTTTGCAAAATGGTAAATGTGACATGATCTTCTCTTTATTTCAGCATCACTACTTGTCACCTTTATATTGGTCAACCTAGTCAACTCTAGCCATGGTGGTTAACATCAAAGTTACTCACCTTGACATGGTCTTGGATGACATGGCCTTGGTTGACCAAGTTTAGTTTAAGAATTGAGAAAATCAGAGGGGTAAAGTAGTGAAGAAAATATTTTGGTGACAAGTGACCATTATCATATGTATGATGAATTTGAGATTTCCTAGTGTTTGATTCTTGTTCCAATGATGCAATTGTGTTAGTTTATCATATTGAAGTATTTTACAAGCAAGGGAGCAAGCAATTATGGCCTAGGGTGAGGATTTGCAATTTGGCATATTGTGTATGTAAGTGAAATATGGGTTTTTCCCATTTTCTTCAATTCTCCTCAATTTAGGGTTTGATGATCTTTGTTAGGGTTCAAATAGCAATTGTTAATCATACTAACACTCATCATGGCAATTGCACAAAAGAAATTCACTCAAATGCAGGAATCTATATGTGGCACTATATGCATAGAAAAAGTTTTTGTTAATTGCAAATTTTGAGTTTGGGGAGATTGTCTTCCTTGTTTAATATTGTTGAAACTTGGGATGTTACAAACCCTTCCCCCTTACAAAAGATCTCGTCCTGAGATCTGCGAGAAAACTAGGTACTAAAGAGATCTGGGTACTCAGTCCTCATGAAGTCTTCTCTTTCCCACGTGGCTTCTTCTTCGGTGTGATTACTCCATTGGATCTTCAGAAATTTGATACTTCGGGTACGGGTGGTTCTGAAAGCTTCTTCCAGGATGCGAATAGGTACTTCTCGGTATGTCAGATCTGAGTTGATATCCACATCTCGATGGTCGATGTTCTTGAAAACCTCGGTCTTCTCAGGCACTTCTAAGCACTTCCGGAGTAGCGAGATGTGAAACACATTGTGCACCGCTGACATTTCTTCCGGTAACTCCAGTTGATAAGACACTTCTCCTCGGCGACTCAGGACTTTGAAAGGTCCGATATATCGGGGTGCGAGCTTTCCTCTAAGCTGGAATCTCTGCATTCCTTTAAGAGGGGACACTTTGAGATATACGAAATCTCCGATTTCGAAGGTCATCTCTCGGCTTCTCTTGTCGGCGTAGCTCTTCTGTCTTGATTGGGCTGTCTTGAGGTACTCGCGGATCTTGTGAACCTTCTCTTCGGCTTCTCGGAGAATATCGGGTCCAAAGACTTGACTCTCTCCTACTTCCGACCAATTCAGAGGGGTACGGCACTTCCTTCCGTACAGTGCTTCAAAGGGGGCCATCTGCAAGCTGGCTTGGTAGCTGTTGTTGTACGAGAATTCTGCGTACGGCAAGCAGTCTTCCCACTTAGATCCATACTCTAGCACACAGGCTCTCAACATATCTTCTAGTATCTGGTTGACTCTTTCATCATTCCATCCGTCTCATGGGTGATAGGCGGTGCTGAAATTCAGACGAGTTCCGAGTCCTTCATGTACTTTCTGCCAGAATCTGGAGGTGAATTGGGATCCTCTGTCAGATACTATCGACTTCGGGGTTCCGTGCAGGCTGACTATCCTTGAGATATATAGCTCTGCGAGTCTGGGTCCTTGATAGGTGGTCTTGACGGGGATGAAGTGGGCGACTTTGGTCAGTCTGTCGACCACTACCCAGATGGAATCATTCCCTTTACTTGATTTGGGCAGTCCGGTGATGAAGTCCATTCCTACGGAATCCCACTTCCATTCGGGAATCTGTAGGGGTTGCAACAGTCCTGCGGGGTGTTGATGTTCTGCTTTGACTCTTTGACAGATGTCACACTTGGCGATGTAGCTTCCAATTTCTCTCTTCATTCCATGCCACCAAAATTGTTCCTTCAAATCCTGGTACATCTTGGTTCCTCCGGGGTGAATGGAGTACAGGGTGTCATGAGCTTCTTTCAGAATAACTTGCTTCAACTCTGAGTCTGGCGGCACGCAAAGGCGCTTGTTATACCATAGCACTCCTTCTTCATCTACGGTGAATCCCGGTGCTTTTCCGGCGGCTATTTGGCTCTTGATTCCATCAATGCTAGCATTTCCTTTCTGAGCTTCCTTGATTTGACTAATCAGGGTGGGTTGGAGTTCAATGCTGGCGAGGTATCCTTCGCTAACCAGTTCAAGCCTAAACTGTTCAAACTCTTCAAACAGGCTGGGTTGCTCAATTGCTAACATGGAGTTCAACTGACACGGCAGTCTACTCAGAGCATCCGCTACCACATTGGCCTTGCCGGGGTGATAGTGGATTTCCATGTCGTAATTCTTGATTAACTCTATCCATCTGCGCTGTCTCATATTCAGCTCCTTCTGCGTGAAGATATACTTCAGGCTCTTGTGATCCGAGTAAACCTCGCATCGATGACCCATGAGGTAATGACGCCATACTTTCAGTGCTAAAACCACGACTGCTAGCTCTAAGTCATGGGTTGGATAGTTCTGTTCATGCGGCTTCAACTGTCTTGATAAGTAGGATATCACTTTGCCTTCTTGCATCAGCACACATCCAAGACCAATCTTGGAGGTGTCACAGTACACATCAAATGGCTTGGTAATGTCCAGCATAACCAGTATTGGGGCTGTTGTCAATCTTAGCTTGAGCTGTTGAAAGCTCTCTTCACACTTGTCGGTCCATTCGAACTTCCGGTCCTTCTTCAACAATTGAGTCATCGGTCTTGCTATGCTTGAGAATCCTTCAACGAATCGGCGGTAGTATCCCGCCAATCCGAGAAATGCACGGACTTCGGTCTGAGTGGTTGGGGCTTTCCATTCTTCTACAGTCTTGATTTTTGCGGGGTCAACGGCAATTCCTCCAGCTGACAAGATATGACCCAAGAATCCTACTTCTTTCAACCAGAACTCACACTTGCTGAACTTGGCATACAACTGATGCTCCCGAAGGGTATCTAGGACCACTTCCAAATGTTGCTCATGTTCTTCTTCGGACTTGGAGTATATGAGGATGTCGTCGATGAAGACAACGACAAACTTGTCCAGGAAGTTCATAAAGATCTTATTCATGAGATTCATGAAGTAAGCGGGGGCATTGGTCAATCCAAATTACATGACATTGTACTCGTACAATCCATATCTGGTGGTAAAGGCAGTTTTTGGGATATCTGTGGCACGAATCTTCAGCTGATGGTATCCTGTCCGCAGATCAATCTTCGAGAATACTTGGGCTCCGGTCAGTTGGTCAAACAGATCTTCTATCTTGGGCAACGGATACTTGTTCTTAATGGTGACATCGTTAAGCTTACGGTAGTCCGTAACCAAACGAGTGGCACCGTCCTTCTTATCCACAAACAAAACTGGCGATCTCCAAGGTGACGCACTTGGTTGAATCAGACCTTTGAATAGCATATCATCCAGTTGCTTCTTCAGTTCCACTAACTCTGCCGGGTTCATGCTATAGGCTCTCTGGGCTATAGGTCCGGTTCCGGGGATTAACTCGATAATAAACTCGATATCCCGATCTGGGGGCATACCGGGTAGATCATCCGGAAACACATCAGGATATCGACAAACGACCCTGATCTGATCCAAGGTGGGTTTGGCTAGGCTTTGGTTACAAGTGAACTTTCGGGGCATCTTTTCAGATATGTGTTCGACTATTATTCCGGTGCTACTAGTCATGGTGATGGCCTTCTTGGCACAATCAATCAGTCCATGATGTTTCGCCATCCAGTCCATTCCCAGGACTACTTCCAAACCTTTGGCTCCCAGAACAATCAAATTTGCATAGAATTCTATTTCATGTATTCTGATTGGCACATCTTTGCAAATTTTTCTAGCTTTAGTGGTTGATCCAGGTATTTGAACTATCATGACATGCTTCAAACTGATGGGTTGAATCTTACTAGTGCATGCAAAATCTTCGGTAATGAATGAATGCGATGCTCCAGAATCAAACAGCACTCTTGCGGGTATTGAGTTAACAGAGAACATACCCAGCACCATGTCTGGGGCTTCCTGAGCTTCTTCTGCATTCATGTGGTAGAGGCGGCTGTTGCGGTTGTTCGGGTTGTTGGGGGCGAACTTCTTGTTGGTGGTGACACGACGCTGCTGCTGCGCAGGGCCTGAGGTGTTGGCGGCAGTCTTGGCGAGCTTCTTGGGGCACTCATAGGAGAAGTGCCCAGCCACTCCGCACTCGTAGCAGTTGTAGGTGGACTTGTCCTTGGGGGTGATGGGAACATCATTGCTCCCAGTCCTTGGAGCGGTGTTGGAGTTATTGTTGGGGGCGCGAGGTGGAGCGCGGTTGAAGTTGTTGTTGTTGTTGTAGTTGTTGTGGTTGTTGTGTCCTCCTGACCTGGGGTTTCCTCCACTCCGGTTCTGATAACTCGGATGTGGATTCTGCATTGGGGGCTTGTTGTTTCTTGGGGCGAACCCTCCACTTGAGCTGGGGCGATACTTGTGGTTATTGCTGGGCCCACTCTGGTTCATCATACGGCGCTTGCGGTTCTCATTGGCTTGGTGTATCTTCCCCTCCATCTGAATGGCGGAATCAACGAGGGCTTCTAAGTCAGCAAAGGGGATATTGATCAGCACAGTCTGCATCTCATCATGCAGTCCATTCAGAAACCTCTCCTTCCTTTTCTCGACGGTGTCCGTCTCATCCGGGGCATACCTTGACAAAGTGAGGAACTTGTCGCGGTATTCTACCACGGTCATTCTGCCTTGCTTCAGTTCCCTGAATTCATCCCTCATCTTCTTAATCAGGCCCGGGGGCACGTGATACTTGCTAAACTTGAGTTTGAAGTCCTCCCAAGTCATCATTTGCCCCGCATTTAATGCGCGGGTACTTGTCCACCAGGCACGTGCAGGTCCAGCCAGATAGTGGGTGGCGAACAACACTTTCACGTTGTCCTCCACTCCGGCAACCTCTAGATTGTTCTCCATAGTTTGGAGCCAATCATCAGCATCGAGGGGTTCCTCTGTCTTTCTGAACACCGGTGGGTTGGTGTTTTGGAAGTTTTTCAGCTTCGACCCTGGGTGGTCGTGGTTTCCGTGGCCTTGATTGCCCTGAGCAATCTATTGAAGTGCAGCTAGGTTGGCTTGACGGTCAACTCTCTCAGCTTCTCTCTCTGCCATCATCTGTTGCAGCATTTGCATCATTGCGGCTTCGCTGCGAGTTGGGGGTGCCATCTGAACAGTGATAGGGATCATGAGATGAGAGGGAAATTTCTATGGCTCATTTTGGGATAAAATTTCACACAACTTAAAACTTGATTTATAATAATAATAATATTACACACACACAAACATAGTCATGGAGGTAGCAAATATTACAAGCCAAATATTCCGGAGGGTTTGAAGAACCCTTTCAACAAACTACGATACATGGGGCGGGTACAAAGGACCGATACATAACACGGGACGCAAGTGCTCAGACGGGACTACTCGCCATCGACGTTGATAGGGTAGACATTGTCTACACCGGCAGCAAGGTGCTCGTGGCCATCCTCATAAGGGTGGAACTCCAGGTCGTCGTCTTCCTCCTCCTCGTAGTCATCGTCGTTGCTGACGTAGGAGTAGCCGTCCCCCTGGATGTTCTCCCCTTCACCTTTGCCTTCCAGCTCCTGGATCTGCTCAGCTTGGGCGGCGATGGTCGCCTTCAGAGTGGCGATCCTGGCCTTGAGGCGGTTGATGGCGTGATCCTTCTTCTGGTTGGCACGGCGGAGTGCCCTGCGTTCTCCAGCGATGACCTTGATGGTCTCCGCCTGCTGCGCCAACTGGGTGTGAGTGTGGTTGGCGTATTCGCGGGAGTTGTCGAGGTCGATGCGGGTCTCATTCAACATGAAGTCGAGATGATCCACATGGTGGCGAAGTTGCGGGTGCGACGGCAGGTTCATTGGCACCCCGAGGGAGTTGTGCCTTGCATAGTGCACAAAGCAGCTATCCTCGAAGTCCATGAAGTTTTGCCCGCACAGACGTGCGAGCCCTTCCTGAAGTCCCCTTGCGAGACCATCCGCCCAGTTGTTCTCCCGGAAGGAGAACTGGATCCTTGCGCTCATTGGGAGCGTGAACCTTCCACGAAGGTCCACCATGATCACCCACTGGAGTTGACCACCGGGCTGGTCATTGACCATTCCGCCAAAGACTTCCGGTGGTGGGCGCCCGAGGAACTCTGAGAGGGAGAAGAGGTCCCTCTCAAAGATGATCTCTCCACCGTTCTCCAACTGATAGAACTCAGTCTGGAGAAAGGGCTGCGCATCAACGACGTGATCCATCTGTAGAGAGATTAGATGATTAAGTTAGAGAAGTGCAAGTGTTCCAAATTTTAATTCACTTATAAGAAGGGCATGAATTTAAAGTTTGTAATAGACTCTTCAAGGTAAGAGGGTGAATAAGGTTTTCATAACTAGTCCAATCATGGAATTTGAAACTAAGTTTTTGAGCGTCCATTCTAACTAGGGTCTCCTAAGGTCAAACAATGGCTCTGATACCAACTTGTCAACACCCGGATTTTTAAGTCCAGATGCCTATTATGCCGTACATCGCAATCCCAGGAATAATGTTTTTGCGAGATATAATAGTAAGTAGCATAGAGTCATCATTTATTACAACACATATTGTCTTACAACCATAGATCACCTGATCCAATATTACACGAATATATTGTTCAACATCACGAATAGTAGCGGAAGCGAAGTAGTAGTGGACTATCTATTCCACAGGCAATGCTTGACGTTAGAAGACGATCCTAGTTATCGTAGACGTCCTGTTGTCCGTCATCCTGATACTGGTGCTCTCCTTCATAGTCTGGCATTTGAATAGCCAGGGCAAAGCCATGAGTACTTTTAAAGTACTCGCAAACTAACTCTACAATAATTACTCATTAAGGGTAATAAGGGGGTGCTAAGCTCTAGGTTTATTTGCATAAAGCCAAGTTTTAGTTTGATAAACATTTAGTAAAGCCTTGTCATGTGCTAGACTAACTCAAGTGGGAACATTAGTGTCATTCCCACAACTCATATTGATTCACCACAATATCACCTTTCAATTCACCATTCATTTTTAAGAACAAAACATATTAATGATAACAGAGATAGTATGGCCTTTCCAATCATCCGTAACCGTGGACACGGCTATTCGAATAGGTTTAACACTCTGCAGAGGTTGTACTCTTGTGCCACAACTTTTGATTACATCCGTCGAGGATAACCCTGAATCATCGTAACACAGTACGCGGATCATCAACCATAACCTTTCACTTATATATGCTAGTATGAGCACCTCTCCCCATGAGCTTGGCCTCCCGGTGGAAACCGCAGTTAACCCGGGAACTGCACGGGGCTTGGGCCGTACATTCACCTCATATTAACATCATTCCACACTTAACGGAGGCAGCCTCGGCGTAACCCCTATGATGCTTGTTTAGAGGGAACCCATACTAAAATACACAAGCTTCTAGTTAAGCCCTACCCATAATCAGGTATTGTGGGGGTACTTGTATAATTGGAAGGGTATCGCATTCAAACCCAATCATCAATTTTATCAAAAATCACCATCTTCTCTTGTTCATATCCACCTCCACTTTACTTTCTTTCAAAGTCATTTCACTTCACCATGTTCCCATCTAGAGTAGTCAATTTTAATTGATTAGCACTAGCAACTATATGAGGGGTGCTATCTAGCTTTTAGTTGTGCTAATCTAACTTCAAGTATTGTTCTACTCTAGACCAAGTGAATCATAAATCAAAAAGTACTTTGAAATAAAAGAGCAAAAGTAAATGTAAGTAAAAGCATGGGATAGGTAAATACATAAAATAAAGGGTGATGGTGCCTTTGCTCTTGAAGAGCTAAGCACTTGTGTTTAGCAAGGGTTAGCTTGCCTTGAGCTGGGTAGTTATCGAACTTCTCTTCTTCTTCCTGAGAATAGGCCTCCTCCTCTTGGTATTCCTCGTTACTACCGTCTATATACGAATACGAGGTATAAATACTAAACCAAGCTCACATACTAAACTAGAAACACTCAAAAGAGTTCACACACTAGTCCTATCATCAATCAAACATGGCATGGTGGATTATTTGATTAGTCTTTATTTGAAAGAAGAATAATTTCCTCTCATTATTCCTATTTCCTAAATTTGGTATGTAGATCCTTAGAGGAATTCATTTCACTGCGCAGCCCAACACGCATCTGGTGCGCTTGGGCCGCACTGACGAGGTGGGGGCCACCTGTCGGCGACACTTAACCACGCGAAATGGTACGCGCGCGTTAGGCCGTAGGATTAGAACGCGATCCGACGGTCAGTGGTCGTCGTCGTCTCCGACGAGCGACGAGCTCACTGGCGGCGAGCCTAGGGGGTCGGAGGGCCTACCGGCATTCCCGCGGGGTTCTGGTGAGGACGAGGTGGCGTTGTCGAGGGTGCTGAAGCGTCTGGTAGCAGTGGCGAGGCTCGGGGCGGCGTGGATCAACGGCGTCGATCTCAGGTCTCCCGCGGCCTTCATCTTGCGATTGGAGCAGCTTCGGCGGTGTGGTGTTAAATTGAGGTGGGGAGAGTGATCAGTGAGGAGAGGAGAGCAGATGGTGTGAAGAAGTTGAGCGCTGAGCTCCTCTATTTATAGCGGGCGGGGGTGGCCGTGAGGTGCTGTGGAGGAACGGCCATGGCGCGGTGCTTGGGGTGCTCGAAGGGGCAAGGCAAGGACGGCAGCGTGTAGGCGTCGTCCTGGCGATGCTCGAGGAGTAGCTGGCGCAGCGAGAGGACGACGGGATCGCTCAGGAGGTCGATTCGAGTGCGGCAGTCCTTGCGGTAAGATTCCGACGAGGACGATGGTGACGAGGCGGCCGCAGTCGATTGAGTGTGTCTAGGGGGTAGAGGGCGGGGAGGCGGTGCTCGACTCAGTGGTAGACTTTGCAGGGGAGGCGTAGGCTGCTCGAGCGTGCGACGTACTGGCGTGTCCAGGGCGCGCTCACCGCGTCGACTGGCACGCTCTGGCACGGTTTGGACGCGCGCGTTCTGGCCAATGCCGAGCCTTGGCGAGCTGGTGCGGTGTACCGTCGGGGTCCTCGTGTTGCAGAGATGCTCCAGGACAAGGTGGTGCTGAGAGAGAGAGGTGCCAAAGGTGGCCGGCATGGCCACGGCATGCCTTAGTTTAGGCTTTTCTCTCCCCTTTCTCTCACTTTAATCGACCAAGGCAGGTACTGGGGTGATGCAGGGGATGTAGGAGAGTGTAATGATCACAAGTTAAAGGGGTTTAGGCAAGAAACCAGAGTGTAATAGAGTGTAACACAAATCTGGAATAATGCCTGCCAAGTGTTCGATGAAATGGCCGCATGAGATTTTTATTTGAATTTTGAAATTCTTTTTGGTGGAACTTAAACATATTAATTATGGGTTAGAATGGTGGTGGTGGGGTTCAATTTGGAGTTGTTTTGCAAAATGGCAAATGTGACATGATATTCTCTTTATTTCAGCATCACTACTTGTCACCTTTATATTGGTCAACCTAGTCAACTCTAGCCATGGTGGTCAACATCAAAGTTAGTCACCTTGACATGGTCTTGGATGACATGGCTTTGGTTGACCAAGTTTAGTTTAAGAATTGAGAAAATCAGAGGGGTAAAGTAGTGAAGAAAATATTTTGGTGACAAGTGACCATTATCATATGTATGATGAATTTGAGATTTCCTTGTGTTTGATTCTTGTTCCAATGATGCAATTGTTTTAGTTTATCATATTGAAGTATTTTACAAGCAAGGGAGCAAGCAATTATGGCCTAGGGTGAGGATTTGCAATTTGGCATATTGTGTATGTAAGTGAAATATGGGTTTTTCCCATTTTCTTCAATTCTCCTCAATTTAGGGTTTGATGATCTTTGTTAGGGTTCAAATAGCAATTGTTAATCATACTAACACTCATCATGGCAATTGCACAAAAGAAATTCACTCAAATGCAGGAATCTATATGTGGCACTATATGCATAGAAAAAGTTTTTGTTAATTGCAAATTTTGAGTTTGGGGAGATTGTCTTCCTTGTTTAATATTGTTGAAACTTGGGATGTTACAGTATGTCTAACACCCTGGGAGGCGGAGGCGCTTTGCGCCTCGAACTACCCCTGCCCGCCCGGCTACCGCGTCCCGACCGGCTGGTTGCTGAGCGTCGGAGGCGTACCGGTCCCTCCTATCCCTCTTGGTGTGCCACGCGAGATGGCCATCACGAACCACTACTATTTCGAGCTCACGCCTGAGCAGCAGAGGAATCCCCAGTGGCATCCCGACTACAGCCCGACTTGGGACAGCTTCTTCATCAATCGGCGTGAGAGGGCGGTTGCCAGGTACGAGGAGGACGGCCCGCCTCCTTCGAACTTCAACGAGGCCGGCCGTCGGATGTGGTGGCGCGGCCGGACTCTCCAGAGCATCCTGGCCTATCGTGGCCCCCGCCTGTGCTACCCTCAATCCCAGCCCACGCGTGCTCACCCGCCGAGGTTGGACAACCGCGACCCCGATGCTAGCGACGATGACGTCGGCGACTATGATGACTACAGTGGCGAGTATTATAGGGCTAGGCACGACTATGATTGAATGGCTCCAACATTCGAATCTGGCCATGTATCTTAATTTTCAGTTGAGCTCTGTACTTTAATTTCAGTTCAGTCGTAATAAATTTCGTGTCAACCACTTTATTGAACAAACAACCGTCAACGACTTTATAAACTAAATTTAAACTAATAGAACCGACAACGACTTTATTGAAATTACAATAAAATAGATAAATTACTAGTCTAGTCTCAGTCGTCGTCGAAGGTTGTCTCCGTCCAAATGTCATCCCACCGAGGGTCGTCTTCGGTCCAAGTTGTATTCGGGTTCTCGAGCTCGAAGTTGGCGACGGCCCGACGGTGGCGCCTGTTGGACCTGCGTTGTGCCGTAAGGATAGCGAAGAACGCGTCGGTGTTGTCGACGTCGTTGGGGAACTGCGCCCTCCACTGGCGCATCAACTGCTCGTCGTGCTCGGCGATGGCGATCCTGCGCTGCACCTGGCGGTGCCGTCGACGGTCCTCGTCGTCGACGAGGCACGGCGGTGGCGCGAGGAACTCTGCCTCCTCTAGCGATTCAACATCCGGGAAGTTCATGTCGCGCCGTGGCCACCGAAAACGCCACGCCGCCACGTCGTAAGCGCGCGCCGCCAGCTCCGGCGTGTTGTACGTGCCGAGGGTGAGGCGGAAGCCACCGGCGCGTATCTCGGCGTAGAACCTACCGCTCGGACGCACTCGAACGCCACGGAAACCGGACGCCCCTCGACGACGTTGAGGCATCCCAGAGATGAATGAGCAGAGGCGG
Source organism: Lolium perenne (assembly GCF_019359855.2). Taxonomy (NCBI): domain Eukaryota; kingdom Viridiplantae; phylum Streptophyta; class Magnoliopsida; order Poales; family Poaceae; genus Lolium; species Lolium perenne. The sequence goes on along the minus strand of NC_067249.2, from coordinate 77,622,582 downwards.
TGGAGACGTGTGGTTGCGCCCGCACTCGTCGCTCTATATAGCACACGCGGGCAGCGACGGGGCGAGGCACGTGGAAGCGGCGGCGACACGTGGCGAGGCACGTGTAAGCTACGGCTACACACGTCGCACGCGGGCAGCGACGGGGAGAGGCATGTGGAAGCGGCGGCGACACGTGGCGAGGCACGTGTAAGCCACGGCTACACACGTCGCACGCCGGCAGCGACGGGGCGAGACGCGTGGAAAAGGCGGCGACACGTGGCGAGGTGAAACCTTACTCGGTGTCACTCCGCATATCATTAGGGGTGAAACATACACGACTATGTTCATTGTGAGATGCAACTAGTTATATGGATGTCATATTTGTATTTTTCTGACAAATTTTCATATATAACACTTTTCTATTTGATTTACCATTTAAAAGTTATTGAAATAAGAAAAAACAAAAAACAAAAAAAGAAAAAAGAAAAAAAACAGAGCTGATCCGTGTCCAACGGCTCCAGGCCGTTGGATTCAAACGGCCGGAGCCGTTGGATGCGCAGTGCCACGGATCGGCCGAACCCCCCTTTTGTCGCGGGTGGTGGCTCAACCCGCGACAAAAGGCCCCCCCCTTTTGTCGCGGGTGGTGGCTCAACCCGCGATTAAAGGGGGGCCTTTTGTCGCGGGTTGAGCCACCACCCGCGACAAAAGGGGGTCCGTATATAACGGCGCGTCGCGGGCGGGCCGCCCACCCGCAACACCCGGAGGCCAAACCCTAGCGAACTAGCGCCGCCAGCTGCCGATTTTTCGCGCCGCGCCTCCCGCCGCCGCCGGCCGTCTTCGCCCCTCGCCGCGCCTCGCCCTCGGCCGCCGCCGCCGCGCGCTCGGGCCGCGCCCTGCCTCTGCGCCGCGCCGGCCTCGCCGCCGCCGGCCGTCTCCTCGCATCCGCCGCCGCGGCCGTCTCCTGCGCCGCGCTCTCCGCCGCCGGCCGTCTCCCGCCGCCGCGCGCTCGTTGCCGTCGCCGCGCCACCTGTCGAGGTAAGCGCGCCTCGGGCCGCCGCCGGGCCTTTTTTTTCTTTTTTTTATTATTGTAATTGTTTTTAGTTTAGTTTTTACATTTCTGTTAGTTAATTTGTTAGTTGTTTTAGTTAATTAGTTGTTTAGTTAGTTAATTAGTTAATTAGTTGTTTAGTTAGTTAATTAGTTAATTAGTTGTTTAGTTAGTTAATTAGTTAATTAGTTGTTTAGTTAGTTAATTAGTTAATTTGTTAGTTGTTTTAGTTTTTATGTAATTAGTAGTTAGTTTAATAGTTAATTTGTTAGTTTTTATGTAATGTGTGATAGTGCAACTTTAAAATGATGAAGAACATTGTTATTTGAAGAAGGACACAACCAACGATTAGTCACTTAACCGCGAACATATGTGTATTTTTTTCTTTTTGCGAATTCATAGTAGTACTTTCTTTCCTTCCCTCGTGATCACTCGACGCCGCAACTCCCCTCTCTCTCCCTCTCCTCTACCTCTCGCGAACACCCCCGACACCGACACCGGACCTCTCCTCTCCCTCTCGCGCAATCGCCCTCGTCCCGTGCTCCCTCTCCCTCTCGCGATCACTTGACGCCGCAACTCCCCTCTCTCTCCCTCTCCTCTACCTCTCGCGAACACCCGAGCCTCTCGCAAACACGCGTCGCCGACACCCTCTCCCTCTCGCAAACACGTATCGCCGATTAGGGTTAGGGTTTGGTTTGTGTTTGATTAGGGTTAGGGTTTGGTTTGTGTTTGATTAGGGTTAGGGTTAGAACATGTACTTATCGATTTAATTCTTTTGCAGAAACAATGGATCCATTCGAACGGGACTTGGAACAGGAAGACATGTTCGCGGACATAATCCGCGATGGTACAGAAGCCGACCGAGAAGGCCGCGACTCCGGTGATGGAGAAGCCCGCGGCTCCGGTCATGGAGAAGCCGACGGCTCCGGTCATGGAGAAGCCGACGGCTCCGGTGACGGAGAAGCCGACGGCTCCGGTCATGACGAGGTATTAATGTAATTCTATATGTACATATGTATTGATGCATTAGTATAGAGGCATTAATGCAATTCTATATGTATTCTCTTAGGCCTCCGAAGATAAGATAGAGAAACGAGGCCCGGCAAAGAAGTTGACCAAAAAAGACCACTTCACAATTGAAGCTATATCACCGGAAGGCCAACCGGTGGTACCCGCGAATGTCGGAGTGACATTTAAAAATCAGTGCGGAGTTGTGGTTAGAGATTGTATCCCGATCACTGTCAGAGAATGGAACAAGACCAAGAATGTGTCCGAAAATCAGGTTGCCGGTAGGTACAAAGACACACTTTTCAGCGACCTCATGGCACATTTCACTTTGCCAGATTTGGGATCGGATTCTGAGAATGCTAAGCAGCGGGCGCTAGTGAAGAAATGGGCTCTTAAGAAGATGGGGGAACTTTTCCGGGCGTATAAGAACCGGTTATGGAAAAATTATAAGAAAGACAAGAAGCCTCCATTATTCGAGAACTACCTAGCGAAGCAGGAGCATAACTGGGAAGAATTTGTGAGGTACAAAGAATCAGAGGAGGCTGTGAACCTATCAACGAAAAACAAGAAGAATGCAAGCGAAAAGAAATATCACCATCATACGGGGCGAGGGGGCTACGGAGTAGCCATGCCTAAGTGGGATGCACAAGAGGCTGAGATGGAGCTGAACGGGATCACTCCAGAACCCACGCGAGAAGGATGGGACACTAGGGCTCGAAATTGGTTCCTCGCGCATGGCTGTGAGTATGACATGAAGACAGGGAACATTGTTGAAAGTGACACCAGGGTTAGGGTACCCAGGCAAAAATGGATTGAAGTGACGATAGATATAAAGGCGGGAAAACTAAAGTTTGCTCCCGATAGAGAGAAAGACTTGCTGACGCTTGTCCTCGATAATCCTGAGAAGGGAGGACGAACAAGAGGCTTCGGCCCTAGTGTTCCGTGGTCGCTTGGGTTTCCGGCCGACGCGGAGACTTATAGAAGCCGAGCGAGAGCTAAACAACGCCAGCTGGAGGTGCAGAATGACCGGATGGCCGAGTTCCAACGCTGACTTGACCAGCAGCAGCGGGAGCTTCAGCAGCAGCAACGGGAGATAAATGAACTAAAAGGACAGCGCCCGCCAGATAATACCGCTGACATATCTCAGCGACGAGACAGCAGCGTGGCCGACTCGGATGCCCCTCCTACACGGATGATGATAGATGCCGGTCCTGGCGACCCCTTGGATGGAATCAAGGAGCAAACACCTTATGATCTCCATGAGGTGTTCAGGAAGGTTTCTGTTAAGGTGGCGGTCGGCTCTGTCTTACCGGCATTTGGACCTGAAGGTGAGCCGGCAACATGGCATGGCAATCCGATTCCAGCTGGCTATGCTCGTGTCGGGGTGGATTCAGTTGTCCCGTCGTGGGAGACATTGGAGCTCGATATCCCTGGAGGTGATGGGAGGCTTACACTCAGAGAGGTGCTGGGAGAAATCATTCTCTGGGAAAAGAAGAACATCAGGCTGCCAGGCTGGGTAGCACCTAGTACCAGTCGTCCCAGCAGGTCACCATCACCTCCTCCAGGTGATCGCAGGCCACCATCACCTCCTCCTACTGATCACATGTCGCCACCATCACCCCATGGGTACGACGTCGACCACGACATCAGTAGTCCATCTCCATCTCCAGCGCCGCCGCCTCCGCCCACTAAGACTCAGAATGCACCCAGCCGGAAGCGTTTCAAGAGTCCTGTCCGCAAGATGTCGCCCCTCCCAAAAGTACCAAAGGTTCCTCCCCCCCATCCTTACAATCGTACCCCGGAGGAAAATGATGCCATTGTTAAGAAATACAATTATGATTTTTTTCATAAGCCAAAACCTCCAGCGCCAGAGCCATACACAGAGAAGCAAATAGAATATGCTACTAGTTTTCTGAACACACCATCGCAGTATGAGTTACACGAGAAGAAGGATGACTATACACGCACTCTTGCGAAGGTAATTGACCAAAAGAAGGATGAAAAGGCTAAGGAGAAGGACATTGCTGGCACGAGCAAATCATCAGCTAGAAGTGCAGCTGAGAAAAAGTCAAGTTCAACAAGTGCACCCCTCAAGGCCAAGCAAACGACAAAAGGCAAAAAGAGAAAGGAAGTTCCCCTCCTCGGTGCTCAGCCCAAACAATCGATCCCAGCACTCAAAGTGCTTAATGTTCCCAAGGTGTACCAGGAACATGGTGGTATCGATATGGAAGAAGCTGCAAGGCTAGCGGCTTCATGTTCAGTTACCGTGGAGGAATTGCTACTTGCAGCAGATGCTGCACTACCCATTGCTGATATAGCTCCTAAATTTGTCTACGGGGCCGACTTGGTCAGCAGAGAGCAGCTGCATAAACTGCCAACACATATGCAGAATTTGCATCAGTGGTACCTTGATGCATGCAAGGAGAACATAATGTACATCGTGGCGAGTATACCATGGGATTATTACTACCGAAAGGAGGAGATCCATATTGAGATGAATGAACTCTAGCAGTTATTCAATCTAGATGCCCTCGACAAATCTCTCATGAGTTGCTATTGCTTGTAAGTTGTTAACTACATATAAGTTCATTTTCATTCAGTTCATGTTGGGTTTCATTGCATATATATACTCATTATATCTTATGTGTTCTCTTATGCAGACTGAAGATCAGTGAATGCAAAAGTAATAATATTATCAATGTTGGGTTTATTGACCCAGATAAAATACATGTTGAAACGGTGAAGTATAAACGCGAAGAAACGGGGGGAAACCTACTAAGGTTTTTTGGGGAGCAATATTTCTGTGATTCAATATTGTTTCCTTACAACTACGAGTGAGAGTCTTAATGATCTTTTATGCACATTCAATTTTTCTTACTCGATGTTAAGTGTAATTCCTGACGTATATGCATAACATGTGCAGCTTCCACTGAATTCTACTAGACATTCAACCTGATAAGGGAATAGTTGAAGTAAAAGACCCACTGAGTAGAGGCGTGGACGGGTTCCAGGACTTGCAGAAGTTGCTCCAAGTGTAATTTCCTTCATCGCCGCGCTTTATCTTTCGTGAGATATCAATTAATTATCCACTCATTCAATCATTCTTTTGCCTAGCAGGGCTTGGCAAGCTTTGAAGAATCATCATAAGGAGATTACCTTTGCAAAGAAGCTAACATTTACTCCTGTACCGTGCCCCCAGCAGCCACAAGGGACGAATCTATGTGGATACTACGTTTGCGAGTCCATTCGCATGTTAACCACTGAGAAGCAGAACAAAAATAAATTCGACGTAAGCAATAACATTCACAACTTTATTTATTATCATCAATATTTCGTTATCAAGACTGATATAGTCATACTCATCTCATTTTCGTATATAGGTCGACTTCATGCGGGACAGACTCCAACCAAAGGAACACGCACTAGGAATCGCGGAGGAACTGGCGGGACTTTTGGTTAGAGAAGTAATAAACAACAAAGGCTTGTTTAGTCCAAATAGATGCTCTACCTCCAAATAGACGGTCGTTAGTACCGCTTGTCGATCGTGAGCTCCATGTATATATGTAGGGAATCTACGAATATGTGTAAGGGGAATCGACTTTTGCTTCCAATATTTGTTTGATCGATCTATATATATATATATAATGAATGAACGTGTACAACTTCTAGTAGCGTACAAATATATGCAACTTCTAGTAGTTGTACTTAGTAATCCTTTTGACCTGTACTTCTCTGTTTTGCTAGTTGAACTTAGCACTTGAGCTTAGTAAATCCTTTTGTCCTGTACTTCTCTGTTTCAGCACATGAACTTTAGTAAAATTGAACTTAGTAATGCCTGTGTCCTGTACTTCTCTGTTTTGCTAGTTGTACTTAGTAATCCTATTGACCTGTACTTCTCTGTTTTGCTAGTTGAACTTAGCAAATTGAACTTAGTAATGCCTGTGTCCTGTACTTCTCTGTTTTGCTAGTTGTACTTAGTAATGCTTGTGTCCTGTACTTCTCTGTTTTGCTAGTTGTACTTAGCAAATTGAACTTAGTAATGCCTGTGTCTCGTACTTCTCTCTTTTGCTAGTTGTACTTAGTAATGCCTGTGTCCTGTACTTCTCTGTTTTGCTAGTTGTACTTAGTAATCCTTTTGACATGTACTTCTCTGTTTTGCTAGTTGAACTTAGCAAATTGAACTTAGTAATGCCTGTGTCTGTACTTCTCTGTTTCAGCACATGAACTTTAGTAAAATTGAACTTAGTAATGCATGTGTCCTGTACTTCTCTCTTTTGCTAGTTGTACTTAGCAATGCCTGTGTCCTGTACTTCTCTGTTTTGCTAGTTGTACTTAGTAATCCTTTTGACCTGTACTTCTCTGTTTTGCTAGTTGAACTTAGCAAATTGAACTTAGTAACGCCTGTGTCCTGTACTTCTCTGTTTCAGCACATGAACTTTAGTAAAATTGAACTTAGTAATGCCTGTGTCCTGTACTTCTTTGTTTTGGTAGTCGTACTTAGTAATCCTGTTGACATGTACTTCTCTGTTTTGCTAGTTGAATTTAGCACTTGAACTTTGTAAATCCTTTTGTCCTGTACTTCTCTGTTTTGCTAGTCGTACTTAGTAATCTCTGAGTGTTGTATTTAGTTATCTTGCACTGCTAATGTTGGTTATATTGTACTTCTCTTTCCCCATAATAGTACTTTTTTTTTTCATGAACTAGTTATTTGATCCAAGTTATAATTGTGATATGTGTACTGCCATTTCTAATTCGAATAAATCTCTGATATTCTACTATCGTAGGATGAATCAATGGCTAGGCGAAAAAACAGAAGTGAGGTTGTGCTTGATCCAAAACCTCTGCAGTGGGTGACTCCTGAAATTCCACGCAACTTCTTTGTCACTGGCTACTCACCTTTTACAATGGGATTGGACTCAGACATGTATAGTCCAGAAACAAATTGTGATACGAACAGAAGTGCTGAAACAGAAACAACGTCACAATTTCCTTACAATCCAGGGCCTGCTGTGCCACCACATATCCTGAATATTGCACGTGTCCTATCAACTAGACGACCTGCTAGAAAGGTTGCTGAGGTTGGTGCTACGCATCCTCCAGATCATATTCAATATAATGGATATGCGCATTCAAATCAACATAATTCTAGTGCCTACAAAATGACTAGTAGGGAACCAGAAGTACCTGAACCAGCAGCACCTTCATCCTCTGGAATTCCTCCTCCACGTGCACCTGTACGTCCCTCATCCTCTGGAATTCCTCATCCACGTGCACCTGTACGTCCCTCATCCTCTGGAATTCCTCCTCCACGTGCACCTGTACGTCCATCATCCTCTGGATTTCCTCCTCAACGTGCACCTGTACATCCCTCATCCTCTGGATTTCCTCCTCCACGTGCACCTGTATATCCCTCATCCTCTGGATTTCCTCCTCCACGTGCACCTGTACATCCCTCATCCTCTGGATTTCCTCCTCCACGTGCACCTGTACGACCCTCGTCCTTTAGATTGCCTCCTCGTGACCCTGTACGACCCTCGTCATCTAGATTACCACGCCGTGACCCGTTAGATCCATTGTTACACAAATCATTGGTGACACCGCCTTGCCCAATACTCCCTGAAGAAGAAGTAGATACCCCAGTGGAGCAACGTCGCTACAGCCATGTGAGTACATTTGAAGAAATTTAGTTTCTGAACATCTTGCTGTATCACACTTGTACTTGTTGCTACATTATACTTGTACTTTCTTGTTTATGATACTTGTACTTATCATTGAAATGCCTAATGTACTATTGTTTTTTGTTTTTGCAGGATAATGATCTTCCAGATTATCTATTACCAAAGATTAAAATGGTATTCAAAGATTTCGAGGCTGCCAAAATATTTTACAACAGATATGCAAGGCATGCTGGTTTTGGAGTCAGAACTGGACAGCACAATGGTGCCAATCGATACCTATACTGCAACCGCCAAGGTCATTACGAGAGCACTGTTGCAGAAACTGATCGCCAGCGTGATAAAACCACTAGTCGATGTGGTTGCCCTGCTGGTATTAGAGTAAAGAAGAAGGAAGATGATACTTATGTAATTGAGAATATAAAATTCGAACACAACCACCATATGATTCAAAGCCCCAGCATGATGAATTTCCTACATTCTCATAAAAATTTCGACCCTTCTTTGCTGGAATTTGTAAAGTTCCTGCAGTTTAATAATGTATCTCATCGGATAATTTTGTCGATCCTATATTCATCGGTGGGAGGCGCGCAGTACTTAACATTTCATGGGCGCGACTTACTAAACCGGTAAAGCAACAATCTAACCTTTTTGCTCTTTTCAACTTAGAATTTAAGTTGTTTGTGAACCTCAACTTCCCTTTGTGATAACTCTGTACTTAACGTGTGAAAAACATTCATGTTACTGCATGTCTACCTTTCCATGTACTTTTGATTGTAGTATGGTTGTACTTCCTGCTAAAGCAATCTGTACTTTCCATCCATATAATTGCAGGAAGGCAATAAATTCCCAAGAGGATATTAGGGACGATATTAATAAGCTTATGTCTTACTTTGGAGAGATGAAAGCTTGCAACAAAGAGTTTTTCTTCGATTTTTAGCTTGATGATGAAAACCGTATAAAGAATATATTTTGGGCTCCTGCAAGCTGTAGGGGATCATACGAGGATTTTGGGGATTGCATAACATTTTATACAACATACAAAACAAATAGACACAGCATGCCTCTCGGTGTCTTTGTTGGAGTAAACCATCACCTGCAGTCCACTATTTTTGCTTGTGCTCTTGTCAGGGATGAAAGTGAAGACTCATTTTATTGGCTGTTCAGAACGTTCTTAAGGTGCATGAATGGGAAGCAGCCCACAATAATTTTAACAGGTCTGTTTACGCACATTCTTTTGCATATTTCTGTGAGAACATATAGCATAGTAAATAATATACATCTGAACCGAAATTCAAATTTGCCTGCTTCACTTATGTATTGATTTGTAGACACCTTCTTTTTATTTACAGACCAATGCCCGTCCATGGCACAAGCAATCCCTCGTGTTTTCTTTAAAACACTGCATAAACTATGCCGATGGCATATGATGAAAAAATTCCACCTACACTTGTCAAGTCTGTACAAGAAGTATTTGACCTTCAAGGCTGAGTTTACAGCAATCCTGAATTGGCCACTCATGCCTACAGAATTTGAACACGCTTGGCGAAATCTACTTGACAAATACAATCTGCACGATGATCCCATGATGTTGCAGCTCTGGGAAATCAGGGAGGAGTGGATCTCAGCCTATTTCAAGAACGTCTTCTGCGCAAGAATGACATCTACTCAGCGCTCAGAAAGCATGAATGCATCCCTAAAGCGTAGTCTGTTAAATGAGAAGCTCAGTCTGAACCGTTTTGCAGAACAAGTTACCAAACTAATATTACAAAGGAGACAGGCAGAAAATTTAAAGACATATGCAATACAGGTACTTAATTTAAAAAACATTTACTACACATCTTGTGCTTCGTGTTAGCATTCTTGTTATCTTTTCTTCATAAAAGATTTAAAAAAATGTGTTGTGTCCTCTTTTCAGTCAAAAACAAATAAGAGAACCCATTATGGATTTGAGCATCAATTCCAGCAACTTTATACGAAGACTGTTTTCAAAGAGTACCAGGCTCTGCTGAAGAAAAGCACACTCTTCCGCATAAAACCAAACCCAGACTACCCTGAACTTGATGAGTACAATTATCTGGTGACCTATCACCAACCAACGACCGACTTTTCTTGGTCAAACCATCAGTTCAGAGTACTTGCAGATCCTATTGGAGGCGAATACAGGTGCGAGTGTCTGCTATGGGAACACACAGGTACAAACATTATAAAAAACAAAAAAAAACTTGTACTTCTGTTACCTAGTGACTTAAACTTCTGTTTCACCCATACTTGCACTTCTTACCGTTTCTAATGGATTGAAACTTCATTTTATTACAACAAGACTGTTCTGCCTACATGTTTTATGCCTGCTGGACCACCTGAGGGTTGATAGCATTCCAGTCAGTTACATACTAAGGAGGTACACTAATGGAGCGCGACATAGAGGAACTTTTGATAGGAGAGATTACAAGACACAAGCTTCTGATGGAACCTCGTATCTGTACCAGCAGAATGAAGTACTACAGCTGGCTATGAAAGTTGTTAGGAAAGCAACATGCTCAGAAGAACAGCGGGCAAGAGCAAAAGTTGGTCTGCAGTCACTTTATGACGAACTTGATGCAATGGGTTCGTCAACACCAGATAATGATGAAGATGGTTCAGGCCAGTGCCCAGATATTGATGAGTTTGAGCCTGAAGAAACTCACTTTTGGACAGAAAACCAACAGACATATCCTGATTGTCCTAACCAGCAAGATAATCAGCCTGACAACGATGGTAACAGTATGCCGCAGAGGGTTATACTACCACCACCTAAGTCCAAAACTAAAGGAAGCAGGAATAAGGAACCTGGTGGCTCTAAACCTCCAGGAGCTATGAAGAAAAAGGTGCAGAAGACTGTGAAGAGGGAAGGGAAGAACACTTCAGTATATGCAAGCTGAAAGCGGGACACAACTCTAGATCTTGTCCAAAAGATCCTAGAGTAATGAAACAACTTGCTATAAGTAAAATAAAAGCTCCAAGAAGAAAAATGTGTTCAGGATGTAAAAAATATGGAACAGGCCACAACTCTCTTACTTGCCCTGTGAAAAATGGCTTGAACCTAAAGGGAAAATCGAAGAAGAAAGTGCTAACAAGAACAAAACCAAAAAAGAAGGAGAAAGAAGACGAAGAAGAAGAGGAAGAAGAAGAGAACGAGGAAGAGGAAGAGGAACAACATGAAGAAGAAGAGGATGACGAAGAAGAAGAAGAAGAAGAAGAAGAAGAAGAAGAAGAAGATGACAAAGCGGAAGACGAGGATGAAGGAAATGAACCAACGCCACCAACACTAAGAAGGAGCACCAGAAATAAGTTAGCATAAAAAAATAGAAATATATTACAATATTGTAATTAAGTTTACTTCACATTCAGTAGTCATCTATAAAAATGGACAAATGATCTTGATTTACTCCATTCAGTAATTTGTTTACTACATCAAAAGTCTTTACATCAGCAACATCAGCAAAACAGTAAGATAAAAACTAGGAAGTACGATATACATTGATATGAAGTACGAGGTTACTCAAATAGGAAGTTCGTAGTGTGTTAAAAATTACAAAAAATATACAACAAAAATTAAGACCTGGGTAAGCCCGAGACATCAAGTTCTAGCATGAATTATATAAGAAATTACAAGCTAACATCGAATGGCAGTACAACACGGAAAATTTGATATACGAAGTACACTAATTTATCTTACAGGTAACAAACAAAAGGGAAGTTCATGAATGATCAACAAGGAAGTACAAAATAAATGCGAAAGGAAGTACAAGGTTGAAGCGCAAAAGAAGTACAAGTCCCACCCCGCAAAAAAAACTGCACACGTACCGGCATGCTTACTGGGCCAGAAAGCCCGACTGGGCCGTTAACTGGCCTGTCAGTTAAAGAAGTACAGCCTCAAACAATAAAAGACCAGCAAAAAAAAACATATCACACAAGATAGGAAGTACATAACTCAAGTACAAGTAAGTACAAGCTTAATTTAGACGAATAAAAAGAAAGAAATGTATATATAACAGATGGATCTGCATGAATACAAGTAAGTACAACAAGTTTACTTTCTTGAAACTCCATTAAGAAGTTCATATCATAGCTTTCGTTTTGTAGGGGATACAGAGGAGGATTAAGAAAAAATAGAAGATGACCAGGAAGTACAAGAGTAAAGACAAAAGAAGTACAACTGGAAAAATACAAAAGTACTAGCTTCGAATCTTCAACTACATAAAAAAATACATATCGCAAATTATTATATGGAAAATACAGAAGAAGTACAAACTAAAATCTGCAGGAAGTACAACACTTCACTCGGAAAAAAAACACAAAGGCTAATTGAAAAAGGAAGAACAAAGAGATGTATTGTAAGAAGTACAGGATAACATCAGTCAAAAGTACAAGCTTACTCAGTACCAAGTACATGATTGATTAGTATGAAGTACACTAATGATCCAGTACAAAATGAAAAATACTGATGTTCCAATAGGTCAAACTATATTAAATTACAAATATGAATATCAAATTCAAATTATATACGAATATGAAAATTATGTTCCTATGACATCTGGCTAAGCATCATAATAAGATCTTCTCCTTGGGTAGACAACACAGAATGTGGAGAAAGGCATTGAATTTCCACTGGCAGATCATGTAGAGGAATCATGTTGTTGACATGGAACACAGTTGAGTACAAGTACTCTGCCTTCCAATCATCAACGCGAGGCTGCATAAAATAAACAGAAAAAGCAAGAATTATGAAAAGAAAAATACAGAAATATAAGAAAAAATTACTTCATCTATGAAGATAAAAACATACATCATCATTTGCAATGTCCAGAACGACTTGGTCACCGTCAAAAGAAGATGCAAACTTCAAACAGTAGTAGCCACACTGGTTGAAACCCTGCTTGGGGACGTGCACGTAGTTCGGCTTCTTTGAAACATTGGTCCAATTGGGATGACCACTTTTGGCATAATGTTGTTTGCCATAAACTCCTTCCATGACTAAGGTCAACCTTCGAGCCTATTTTAACATTGAAATGAAAAAGGAATGACATTAAGCAAAGGGATATTTAACCTAAAAAAACTGTCAGAAAATAAAGCAGAAAATTATTAGAACATACAATCTCCTTGACATCTGCAGCATGGAACGAACTCCGAGAAAGTTCTTTGTGGCTACTCCAATCAAACGAATCGAGAACATCAAAGGTTGCACGATACTTGTTCATGACATACAAGACATGATGCTTCTGTTGTGAACCAGGCATCGTCTTACCGTAGGGCATGATGATCTGTTATTAAAAAGTACATCAAAAATAAAATAAACATGTGCACAAGTGAAAAAATACAAATAAAAAGGAAGAACATAGTTAAAAACTCATCAAAAGTGCAGGCAGGTTAGGGCATCAAAGTTTTTATTGAATGTATTACCAGATTTGCAGTCAAGAGATTCTCTCCTGGTTTCAAATAGTCATGGAAACTCTGCACAGCCCTTACAACATCAAAGTTGTTGCTCACAGTCATGCCGTCCATTTCTAGCAAATACTACACAAAAAAGAGTATAGTTAAAAATGTTATGACTATTCAACAAATAACAACTAGCTTATAAAAAAGAAGAGAAACTATATTATTCACTGTAAGAAAGTAGGGAGACAATAGGACACGCGTTCCAGAAGCAAAGACATGATTATGGGTGGGATCTTCCTTCCACTGGCAGATAATATAGCTCATCATTTCACCCTCTAACTCCCCAAGATCTCCAAAGGCCTTAGCCAATTCTTTGCCGGTAAATAATGATTCAATATCATCGCCAAACGTATCCTTCCCATGGACAAATCTACAGTAATTGACGCTGTATAGACACAAAAAACAAAAATCATTACAGAGGGGAAAAAACAGGTCAAAAAAGAAAAGAAAAAGTTTAGGAAAAAACATGTGGACAGAAGGATCATAAAAGACATCATACCTTCCATATTTTTTGACTCCATGCTTGCTCAGCATGAAGTCCTTAAGCAGCCTTGCATTTTTAAGGTGATTGAACTCACCAGGCTTTAAAATCTCTACAGGTCCACTCCACTTCTTGGGTCTTCTTGGAGCCCTCTTTGTAGTCGTGATATTAGCCGAGTCGACCGAAGGATCCTTTCTCTTCTTAACAGGAGTAAGTACCTTTCCAGACCTAGTCTTTGGGGTAACAAAGTCATCATCAGAGGATATAACTTCAAAGATCCACAAATTGTCTTTTCAATAACAGTAGCCTTCCCAAGAACATCAGCCAGCTTATTCTTCAGATAATCAAAGGATTTGTTGTCAGTTCTCTTCACAGAATCATCATCTTGACTACTGATGTTAACGACATCAGCTTCAGGGACAAAGGTCTGAGTCTGGCTATCGAAAAGACAGAAATTCTCTTCATCAGGATCAAGAGATTCACCTGCAACAAAAGTCAGTTGTAAACTTTTAAAAAAATGTATCTGACACTTATTAAAAATTAACTTTGCATGCAAAAAAAGAAGAAAATATAGGAAGTACAGGAAAATACTGTAAAGATAGGGAAGTACAAGAAGATTAAACAAGAAGTACAATAGATATATATTAGAAGTACAAAAGGTAGAAAAGGGAAGTACATGCAGGAACCCTACATGAAAAAAGAAACGAACAGGTGAAGAACATGATATGCAAAAAAAAAGTACCAACCTGGATGATACCCAAACAAACCCACGAGATCCACTTCAAAAATTCCACACGTCGACCAGCTAAAGAGCATGGTTTTCTTTATGTTAGGAATGTCCTTGCATGTAAATTCTGTAAGCGACCTACCATTCCAAGACCCAACGGTATGTAACATGAAGAAACCACAGTCCCGACTGCGGAAAAAACAAGATACATCATGACAAGAAAGAACAAAAACATGAAAAAAAGGACATATAAATGATGTGCAAAAATTATAGATTAAAAAAATAACACATGTCTCACGCATTGTCCTGCTGCGGTGTACACAAGTACTCTGTCTTCAAGTCATCAATAGTAAGTGGACTGAGAGGGTCTTGCATGTCCTGGGAAGCATCTGCCCAAAGCTGCTTTATATTCTTCGTCATCTTGTTGAACATGAACCATCCAGTAGGATCTTTGCATGTATACAAAGAATCAATATACTGGAAAGATCTATCCCTCAGATTCAGCGTAACCATAGCGTAATGTCCAACCTCGTCTCTAGCTTTTGGAGGATCAAAAGTTGGAAAAACAACCTGTAAAAATGGACAATTAATATATAAGAAAGGCATCAGGCAGTAAAATTTATATTATACAAACAAATTTAAAGTTTTACTCACAATATCATGCCTGTCCATACGCTCAAGTCCAGTTTCAGTAAACCAAGACCTCACATTTTTGTCAAAGGATCCGTTCCATATCTTACGCTGAAATGTAAGTAACAAACTTCAAATACCAGGGGAAAAAAAGATAGGTAAGTAACAAAACTACATCATAAATGTCTGCAACTTACACAAACCCAGAAAGGAACAATAAGCTTGCTGGTGCCCTTGTATTTCTCCCTCATTAGGTGAATACCAATTTTGGTTACAGTACTTGATAGCATCCCACGCAGGTTAAAGGATTCTGAAACATCCTTAACAGTAGCTTCGCAAAATTTATTATGAAACATCACCTTATTCCTGAAAAAATAATAATAAAATAATATTTAATTAAAAATGTCAATATGAGAAAGAGTTGCCATAAGAATTGTTGCATAAAAAAAATAGCAACTTACGCTACTTCATCTCTGCTTTTTACTTTTGTAACAGTATAGAAAAACTTGTCAATACTTTCTCGAGGTTTTGCAGAATAATTGCGGTACTGAGAGGCTGCAGAAACAAAAGAAATTAAAACATCACGACCTTAAAAGAATAAACATAAAATGATATGATTCAAAGATTATAAAAAAAATACAGGTTAAAGTGCACAGACTAGAGAAGTACAGGACTACACAGCAAAGAAGTGCAGGTCCATGTGCAAAGAAGTACATGCTGAAAAAAGTAAAACTAAGTGTACTCAACTACCTAAGTTGTGGGAAGTACAAACACAATTGCCAGGGAAGTACAAGAGCAGAAAATTCATGACTATATAGCTGCAAAGCTGCACTCTTTTTCGTGCAAAAGGATGTACATGTAAGGAAGTACAAGCAAGGTAAACAGAAAAGTACATGTAACGTCAAGGTAAAAAACAGAAAGTGAAACAGGAAGTACAAGCAAATCTGCACACTTCTTTTCTATGTTTCCAGAACACAAACTTAATAGAAAAAGAAACTGAATTTTTATTTTACAACCCAGGTCCGAGAACAAGAACGTACATAATCTAACGATATTTTGTTCAAGGTAGTTTACATTTCCCACATCCCCAACACTTCCAAAGCACACCACACAAAAGCAAACAAACAAGCAAATCAAACTACCAAAGCATGAACTTTACGAGGTCTTGCCTAAATCTTGAGATGTCGGAGCTGGCTCCTCAGTTTGTTCAGCAGCATTATCCTCCTGCCTAGAAGGGGCAGCAGCAAATAAAGTACTTGCTGGCACAAGTTGCGAAACCAAAGGTGAAGTCTCTCGTTCAGGAGGAACAGCAGAAGGGGGCGCGTCAACTTATAAGTATCTGCTTCAGCATTAAGAGTAGCAGTGACAACATCACTCTTGGTAACTTCAGGAATAACAGGAGCAATGGTAACATCAGCTGTAGCAGGAGCATGGACAGAACCAGTCTTAAGACCTTCACCAGTATGAGGAGACTTAACTGTTGGAGATATGCCCAAGAAGCAATAATAAAAGTAGTTATTTTATATCTCTATGTTTATGATGAATGTTTATATATCATGCTATAATTGTATTAACCGAAACATTGATACATGTGTGATATGTAAACAACAAAGAGTCCCTAGTATGCCTCTTAACTAGCTTGTTGATTAATGGATGATTAGTTTCATAATCATGAAAATTGGATGTTATTAATAACAAGGTAATATCATTGTACGAATGATGTAATGGACACACCCAATTAAGCGTAGCATAAGATCACGTCATTAAGTTATTTGCTATAAGCTTTCGATACATAGTTACCTAGTCCTTATGACCATGAGATCATATAAATCACTTATACCGGAAAGGTACTTTGATTACATCAAACGCCACTGTGTAAATGGGTGGTTATAAAGGTGGGATTAAGTATCCGGAAAGTATGAGTTGAGGCATATGGATCAGCAGTGGGATTTGTCCATCCCGATGACGGATAGATATACTCTGGGCCCTCTCGGTGGAATGTCGTCTAATGTCTTGCAAGCATATGAATAAAGTTCATAAGAGACCACATACCACGGTACGAGTAAAGAGTACTTGTCATGAGACGAGGTTGAACGAGGTATAGAGATACCGATGATCAAACCTCGGACAAGTAAAATATCGCGTGACAAAGGGAATTGGTATCGTATGTGAATGGTTCATTCGATCACTAAAGTCATCGTTGAATATGTGGGAGCCATTATGGATCTCCAGATCCCGCTATTGGTTATTGGTCGGAGAGATTTGTCAACCATGTCTACATAGTTCGCGAACCGTAGGGTGACACACTTAAGGTTTGATGTCGTTTAAGTAGATATGGAATATGGAATGGAGTTCGAAGTTTTGTTCGGAGTCTCGGATGGGATCCAGGACATCACGAGGAGTTCCGGAATGGTCCGGAGAATAAGATTCATATATAGGAAGTCACTTTCCAAGTTTGGAAATGATCCGGTGAATTTATGGAAGGTGGTTTCTAGAATTATCCGGAAATAAATCACTATGGAAGGAGGAGTTCCGGAGGGACTCCACAAACCCTAACCAGCCAACCAAGTGGGAGGGTGGAGTCCATGGTGGATTCCACCTCCTTGGCCGGCCAAGAAAAAGGGGGAAAGGGAGAGTCCCTGTCCCTCTAGGTTTCGTCCATAAGGCAGTTTTTCTGTTGGGGTCTTATTCGAAGACTTTGGGCAAACCCTTGGGGTTCCACCTATATAATGAGGAGGAGAGGGAGGGGGCAGCCCATGGCTTGGCCGCACCACCCCTACCCCCCTTGAGGCCGGTGCCCATGGCACCCCCCCTCTCCCCAAACCCTAGCAGACCTCCTCCACTACTTCTCCCGCATATGCTTAGCGAAGCTCCGCCGGAGATCTCCATCGACATCGCCACCACGCTGTCGTGCTGCCGGGATTCCGAGGAGGATCTACTACTTTTGCTGCCCGCTCGAACGGGGAGAAGGACGTCGTCATCAACACCGAACGTGTGACCGAGTACGGAGGTGCTGCCCGATCGTGGCACCGTGATCAAGATCTTCTACGCGCTTTTGCAAGCGGCAAGTGATCGTCTACCGCAGCAATAAGAGCCTACTCTTATAGGCTTTGGAAATCTTCAAGGGTTAGTCTCGTTCATCCCCTCGTTGCTCCCATCTTCTAGATTGCATCTTGGCTTGGATTGCGTTCTCGCGGTAGGAAATTTTTTGTTTTCTATGCAACGAATCCCAACATTAACACCATCAGGAGCTTCCTACTCATCAAAAGTTTCAGCACCGTCCTTGCCAGACCAGAGATCATCCATGGCATCCACAAAATTGTCCTTGTCATCCTGACGTACATCCGTAACAGTATTCTCAGTCTCCAAATCATCACATGGAGGAGTATCAGCAGCAGGCAAATCTTCATTAGTAGTAGCCTGCATAAAAATAAAATAGAAATAAAGTCATTACAAAAAAATTTGAAAAAAGAAAGCATAAGACAAACATAAAGAAAAGAAGTTCAGCTTTGCATCTAAAAAGAAGATCAAAATAAAAATACAGAAAATCTCACATCTCCAAGAGATGAACCGGAAGCATCGGCAACAGTAGGAGTACGGGGACGCACAGCAGCACAATCAGGCACAGGGGGAAAACCAGCTGCAGCGGAAGAAGCAGCTGCATCAGCTGCATCAGCATCATTCATGACCTTCAAATATGCCTCAGCTTTTTCCTCATATGGTTTACAACGAGCATCATGGGATGCCTTGAACAGGCACAAACTCTGGCACATGTGAACAATGCTAGTCTGAAAGTACACAATGTTTGCAGCCTCTAAATCAAGGGTATCTTTTGCTGCAACTTCATTAAAACAAAGTTCAGGAGGCAAGAAGCCAGCGGTGTAGCTCAGTCGCTTAGCAGATGTAGGTATTTGAACAGACATATCATATGCTTTTGAAAGGAGAGCTTCGATATCCCCACAAACATTAACAGTCAAAGACTCAGCTGGAGCACATTGCGCATCCAGAGCAGATCCACTACTACTACCTGCCAAAAAAGGTCTAGAAGACTGAAAAGCTGCAAGAGAAGAGCTACTCCTCTTCGAAGGAGTCAAACGCCCACCAGTCATTCTAGATACATCATCAAAGAACACAATATCACCACGTGATTTCCACTGCAAACACACATGAAGATAAAACAATGTTAAAATCAAAAGTTACATGAAACAAAAATAAAAAAACAAGAATAAAAGAAGAAAGTGGACTCACCGGTAACTTGCCATAAATCCACGAAGAAGGCTTCCAGTCACCTTCCTTAATATAGTCAATATCAGAAAGCTTCAAAAGATTCGAAGGATTCATGAAAAGTGCACGAGGTGTGCGTTTATCCCTAGGATTTAGCTTCATGTGGTCAATGAAGTCAAGATACATGAGAAGAGGAGCAATGGCACAGCCAGGAATAGCAGCCCAATCTGATTTGGATGCCTGCCAGTCCAAAACAGCTTTCCTAAGCTCATCAACTACAAGCTGGCACAAGTTAAAATCCTTAAGCTTGAGGATATCAAAATCTTCAACCATTGCGGCTTCCCTTGAAACACGAGTAGTATAGCCAGGGCAGATAAATTTGTTATAAAGAACTAGACCGAAAACCTTCAAAGCCAAAGCATCATTGGCTGGGTCTTTCACAAGATTTGCAAGCAACCTCCTAAGATCCTTCGTCTCAATTTGCTTATTCCTGGCATAACCTAACTCAGCCTTTAACTTCATCAAAGCATCATCATGGATACTATCCGAAGGCCTAGGAGGTGAATTCTCGCCAAAAGGAAGCGCAAACAACTTGTGAATTGCATCAGCATTGATCTGAATAATCTTGGTACCATCTCCAAGATCCAAATTCAACGTGACAGGATCGATATTGTACATCAGAAAGGACATAAGACGTCGATTGATGTTTGTTCTTATCTTGAAATCCCCAATATGCCCCAATCCAGCTTCACGAACCAACAGCTTGTGTCTTTCCTCAAGCAAACCAAAGCAAAAAATTTAATTCCTTCAAAGAGCACCTGGCAATAGTATTAAAGCGCTCCTTTTCATCATCAACCACAGCCGAAGGTTCTGCCTGCCCTCTCCTTCTCTTAACAACCTTATACAAAAATTAAAAGAACATTACATATTAACACAGCAAAAAAAAATTCATATATGTAATCATGGAACTAATAAATTTTTGTACAGGGTAAGTACAAACAAAAAGGACAATAAACAAATGCAAGCAAAAATACATGCATGAGATAGAAGCACAAACAGATAATTACAAACAGTACACTAAAAAAAGGGAAGTACAAGAGAAGGAACACTTGAAGTACAAGTTATACAAATGAGGAAGTACTAGAACCAAAAAAAAGAAACAACATACATATAAACAACTAGAGAAGGCATATAATAAATATGAAAAGAAAGGGAAGTACAAGAGAAGGAACACTTGAAGTACAAGTTATACAAATGAGGAAGTACTAATACCAAAAAAAAGAAACAACATACATATAAACAACTAGAGAAGGCATATAATAAATATGAAAAGAAAGGGAAGTACAAGAGAAGGAACACTTGAAGTACAAGTTATACAAATGAGGAAGTACTAGCACAAAAAAAAACCATACATATAAACAACTAGAGAAGGCATATAATAAATATGAAAAGAATAGGAGATAACCTTAGGAATGTCATCATCAGAAACCTGATGATCCTCAGCCACAAAATCCGCATCTTCTTTAAAACAAACAGTTTTCTTTCTCTTAGGAGCAGATTTTTTCACCGTCTTAGGGTTCACCTTCGGCTTATCGACAACACTCTTACCACCAGTCGCATCAGCAGGCTTTTTCTTCTTAGAAGCAGAAACCTAGAGATACAAAATTATCAAGTAATTAGAAAGATAAAGAGATATCAGGTAAGTTGATAAAACTTAAAATGAAGTGAGATGAGCCTGCTTCCACCTTAGATTTAGCTTGCTTTCCCTTAGCAATAACACCAAGAGGGCTAGCTTTCTGCATATTTAGAATGCGTGGGCTTTGCCGTGGGCTACCATCAACACTAGACACAGCAGAGACACGTGGACTTCTGCGGGGGCTACCAGCTATACCAGCATCAGTCATCCTCTTCTTTCGGACAACACCCCTTTTCCTGTGCGTGATAACAGGACTGCTAGAAACAGCAATGGACAAATTAATATCAGACGCAGGAACAGCATCTGCATTATCATCGTGAGACGCCCCATCAGCATCTGCATCAGACGCCCCATCAGCATCTGCGTCAGACGCAGGAGCAGCATCTGCGTTATCATCATGGGACACCACATCAGCATCTGCATCAGACGCAGGAGCAGCCTCGGGATCAACGTGAGCCACCACACTATCATCAAGAGTTGCATCGCTATCATCAGGAGCAGCCTCACTATCATCATGAGCCACCTCTCCTCCGTTCCGTACGACTTGCTTTGGGAACAAGATCATATGCTTCTGCGTCATTAGCCGCCTTGCTCCTCCGTTCCCTACGATGGTAAGCTATGGGACCAACATTAGATGCTCCTGCATCATGAATCGCCTTGCTCTTTCGTTCCCTATCACGCAGAATTTTCTGTGCAACCCTTTCTTCCTCAGCAACAAGCTGGGCTGGAACATCTTCTATTTGAGTAACTGGCTCAGTGCCGTCAACATCCTGAGTAGGAGTTAACGACAACTCCAAAGAAGCTATATCACCTTCACCTTGCTCAGAACCATCATGAGCAGACATTCAATCTCCATCTCCATAAGTCTCTTCTACAGAAGCAAGTACATCAGTGATATCCTTGTCAGTAGTTTCTGTTTCCAAATCTGCATCTGCATTAAAGAAAAAGAAACAAATTAATTACAACAGCAATGAAAAAAAAAATTAATTTCCTAAAATGGTAAAATAAAAGGTAAGGAAGTCCAACAATACATATCAGATAAGTGCAATGCAATTAACTGCACTATTTGCAAATAAAAATAAGGGAAGTACAACTGCTACAAATAAAATACACAGTCTTCTTTCTCTTAAGAGCATATATTTTCGTTGTCTTATGATTCACATATCAAAAGAGAACAAGCATGACAATACAAAAATCACAAAAAAGACAATGAGCACAAAAACAGGGATCATATTAAAAATGATTACCAGATGTAGAAGAGCTTTTCTTAGCCTCAGCCTCAGTTCTAATCCTCACAGTAACATCAGGGAAAACAATAGGAATACCGGCAACGAGACTTAGTTTGCCATCAGCGGCAAACAATTTCGCTTTCTTAATAACTGTAACTTCACCTAAAAAAAGAAATGGGTTCAGACATAGTAAAATGAACAATAAAAGATGATAAGTAGAATAGAAACAATCATAACAAGAAAAATGCAAACAAAACTAGGAGAGAGCAGTACTAAAAATAAAGAAGTACAAATAAGAACATACACATGAATCTGGAAAAGAAGTACATGTACTAACATCAGATAAGTACATGTACATGTAGAAACAAAAACAAAAAATTTAGGAGAATTTCCATTGTCAAAATAACACAAAACAAAAGAAAAGTAAAAATAAACTGCAGTATTTGCAACTAAACAAGGAAGTACAACTGGTACAGATAAATAAGTACATGTAACAACAGCACATGACCGAATCTACATGTAGAAAACAAAATCAAAACAATTAGAATAATTTCTCTTGTCAGATAACACACATCCATGAGTAAAACAATAACTGCAGTATATGAAATTAAACAAGGGAAGTACAACTTGTACCAACAAGTAAGTACATATATGAATACCAGATAAGTATATTTATATGGAGAAAGAAAAACAATTAGGAGAATTTTTATTGTTAGATTAGAAGTCAAATTCGAACAAAAAAACATGAACCTACTATAAACAAACAATGAACATAGTAAAGAACAGATATTGTATCTTCAAGCAGTTGAAAAAAATAATAAATAAAAAATAACTGCACAAGCAACGCAAGAATTAACATTGTATAAACTAGTTCGAGATCTAAGGGAAGCACAACAAGCATGAGGAACCAAAAAAATAAGCATGCAAACAATTTCGCCAGAATTAAGTAACACAAAACAAAAACGAAAACATAAAATTACCTTGGGTTTCCTGAGGCAGTGGGGATTTCGGGGCAGGCTCCATGACTAAAGAAATAAAATCGACCTCTCCCAGTCAACGCGCAGATCAGAAGCACATGAACACGAACCCTGCAACCAACCACACATCAAAAAGCAAAAATCAAAACGAATTAGTCCGAGGAGAATGCAGCAGACAAACAAGAAGACACGCTGCGCGATACAAAAAGAAAGAACAAACAAGATCTACAAGCAGGAAACCCTAAGCTATGAACAGTAACCCCTAATCCGGAACACAACCTCACGAGAGCATTCGCGGGAGAAAATTTGAGGGGCCGGAGAAGGATAGAGAGAATAGAAGTACCGCGCGAGATAGGGAGGGGCGCGGAGAAGTAGATCCTGCCGGAAGAAGGCAGCGGCTCCGTTGCCGCAACCGCGCAGCAGTTCCTCTCTGCGATGAGAGACGAGGAAAGCGAAGAGAGAGTGGGGAAGGTGGAGTTACACCTTCCGGACCGTGCGGAACGGCTACGCAACTTGCAGTTATGGTGTAAGAGACGCATACGGACGCCACCGGGCCACAATTAAATGGGCCAAAAATTATGGACTGGGCCAAAAAACAATTACCATAGTTTTGTAATTACCACTAAAAAATAAAAGGGAAGTAAATACCAATTCATAACAAATCGGGCCCAGAAAAGCCCAACTGGGCCGTTACCTGGCCTATCAGTCAAATGAGTACAGCCTCAACAAAAAACAAAGGGCAGCAAAAGGAAATACAAGCATACACGATAAGGAAGTACAGGATACAAGTACAAGTAAGTACAACCTTAATTTACAGGAATACAATTAAAAAAAATATCATATATGACTCTACAGCAATAGAAGTACAGGCTTGAAAAAAAGAGTACAAAACGATACAAAAGCAAAGTACAAACTCATAATATTAAATTATAAAAGAAATACATCAAATAGAATATCCCATGTAGGATAAAGTGAAGAAGCGGCAAGTACCGAATAAAACTAATAGAAGTACGAGCTCACAACAAAGAAAAGTACAAACTATGAATCTTGAATTCCAATAACAAAATTACAGAGGAAGTACAAGAGTAGAGGCATAAGTAGTACAGAAGTAAGAGCTACGAAGTACACCTTATATATCTTGATCTGCAGTAACAAAAAATATAATAGATTTTATGTATGGGGGGGAAACCCCCCCAAACCCCCCTCTCACAGGAAGTACAAGAGTAGAGGCACAAGAAGTACATAAGTAAGAGCTACGAAGTACACATTACAAAAAAAAGGAAGGAGGACGAACTACGAAGTACAAACATATGAATCTTGATCTTCAGTAACAATCTAGATGAACAACCGGAAGTACAGTTATTGATCAAGGGGAAGTACTGCAGTATAAACCAAAGAAGTACAAGCTCTAAAATCTTGAGTTCCATAAGAATAATAAACCTTTAGTTGCGTGAAAAATGACAACAAACATGATATACTGTAACGAAAATAAAAAAAGAAGTACATGTTTATTCACAAAAAATAAAATGAAATTTATTAAGGATAAACTCGAATACCGGACTATATAAAACTAAAGGAATACATTTTGGATAAATTCATAAGGAAAACTAATCAAACAACTTTAAGGTATTCACCAATCCCTGCCACGTTTCTTCTCGGAAAGTTTGTCAAGAGAAAAAAATCCTCTCTCGAAAACATCCAAACGCTTATACACCTCGTAGGTCACATATGCATCCCTAGCAGCATATAAAATATGTTCAGGTGGGAGAGGAGGCGCATTAGCCCACATGCTCAGCTCCGTCCTCCCAAATCCATCTTTCATCTTCATGTAAAATGGATCTATAATGGCTGCAGCAACATCTTTCAGACCTTGAGTCCTCTTCTTGTTGTCCGGGTCTCTCCAAATCATCTGGATGTCCTTGATATTATGGATATAAAATTGAGAACGACCAAGAACATTATGATCTTCAGCAGTGCAGAATCCAGCGAATGTGTACCGGTACCCATAGAGGAAATTATACAACTTCTCACTCCTTTCATCAGCATGGCAAACGTGGTACACCAAAAATTCAGTGCCCACACAAAGTTGGATGACAGCGGCCTTCTTCGGATTAATGCTGGATCCTCTAACCCTGTCATACTCAACATCTATCCCCACAATCTTCCTTTCAGAAGCATCAAGGGTAGATTCAATTGAAGTAAGCCATGCCTCTACTCTGGATGCCGTGTTGGTGTACAACACATTCATCTCGGTTGTGCCATGGCAAGGAAGTTTGTATTCGTGGGAGAAGGGAGTTTTGGCCATTGGGAGACGATAGAAAAGAAGAAAGATCTGATCAAGTTTATGGCTGCGCTCAATGAGAAAGGAACACTTATATAGGCGTGAACAGAATAGAAAAAAATGTGCATAGAAGATAAACATTATCTGATAAAAGTATAGCTAGACCGCCCGAGAAGTACGGGCGCGGATACGAAGAAGATCACTATACAAACCACCAGCAAAATTATCCATCCGCACAGCTAACAATAAAAACACACAAAAAAGCAATGGATAAGATAAACCTTATCTAGAAAAACATGAAAATCACAATGGAAAACAAAGAAAGAACAAACTACGGAGAGCAGAAGTACAACCTCGCTACACTGAAAAGTTCAGTTTGCAACATAGATGATCGGTCGATTTGACGAACAGGTCGGAATCAAAATCGAAACAAACAAACTATATATGAGTATATCTGGAATTAATAACGATATAACACCTACTATAACTCTATCAAAAAAATAATTCACGAAAAAAATGATGAACTCATACACACCCGCATGATCCGACGGCGCACGGAACGCAAACCTGCCAACGGATTCGATCGCGAATTCCAGTTCGACTTTTAGTTATTCAATGAGTATTCTAGTATGAATTTGACGGCTAAAAACAAATCAATTTAACAGAAACACAAACAAAAAAGCGAAATCGAATAGAAATCGATGAACTGACAATGGCGGAACTGCTCTCCACGGGAAACTACCGAATCAGCGATTCTAGCAAAATTGCAACCAGATTAAACATATGATTCACTAATATATGCATACTGGTGCGAATGGAACTCGAATTCCATGTTAAAAACGACGATCTAGATGCCAATTTGGATTCGCGGAATAAGTACGCAACGGACATGCCGGCGGATCAATCCGATTCAAAAGCTTGTTAAATCTTGTAAAAGTTGTAATGCATGCGTGCGGATTGGTGTATACTAGCTAGAAAATATAATTACGACACTAGAAAACAACAAACAGATCGATTTCGGGACAGAAACATCGATTCCATGAAGAACACATAGAAGTACGAACGCACACTGCAAAAAAGTTCCGAGGCAGTACAAGCTCGTGTCCAGAGAAGTACGAATCGGTGTTCAGAATATTATTATGCAACTGGTTGCAGAATAGTGCTCATATATATATATATATATATATATATATATATATATATATATATATATATATATATATATATATGACATATTCATGCTACACCCGGGTGTAGTTACTCCCACGTGTGTTTCACACAATCTAGGTAGTATCTATCATACCGAAGAGTATATACATGTAGTATGAAGTATATAAGAATATTTTGGTAGTATATATACAACTTTGTAGGTAGTATGTACACTTTTTTACGTACACTATTTCTTTACGTATAAATATGCATGTATTTTGTATATATAGTGCAAACTATGGGTGTATTTAATTTGTTTTCACCAAAGTTGGTATGGAGTATCTTAGATATAGTGTACGAACATACTCAAACCAATAAAGTATGTTATATACTTCCGTATGGTAGTATATGAGACGTGGGTGTAGTTACACCCAGGAGTAGGAAGTATTTATCCTATATATATATATATAGAAAATAGCCAGCTAACCACATGGCTAGCTGTGCACATCCATCCAACCATTGAATCTTCCCTATGGGATATTTCCACCGCTCATCTAAACTAACGCCGTTACGAACCTTTTTTCTCTCCCCTTAAGGAACTCCACCTGCATGCCCACCGGCCACCTCCCCCGCACCGCATGCCACCCTCTCTCTCTCGACCAAATCCCCAAACCCAACCGTTTCCCGCATGCGCCTCATCCTGTGATTTTTCCCCACCTAGCGGCACCACTCCGGCCAAAAGGAACCACGCGCCTCCATTCTCTACTAGCTCCGCCGCCGGTCGATTCGCCACGTGCGCCGCCCCAACCATTCACCTCCACCTCACGTGGCATTCCAACCACCCTTCTCCCAGCGCCTCCACCAGCCTCCCTCTCTCTCGATCTGCTGCCATGGTGGCCGGAGCTGGCGGATCTATACTATGAGGGCTGCCGCCGGCTGGATTGGTCGAATTAGACCAGCCCCCCATGGGCAGACCAGTTTGGGCCTAGATCGACCCGGTTTGGTGCAGGTGGTTGACTTCTGCGTGCGCCCGCTGTCCCCGGAGAAGGAGCTAGCGGCTCGGTCGCCTCCAATCCTCGCCGCATCCCCCAACCTACCGGTAGGAGAATGGGTTCGCGGCACAGCGCAGGCGTGCACCGATGGATAAGCCCACGAGCGGCGGTCGCCTGGTGGCTCCTACATTCGCCCCTGCTGTTTTTGTAGAATACACTGCGCTACCTTTTCAATTGATTCGCCCTGCATTCACATGTTTTCTTTATTCTAGATTTTGATTTCTTGAATTTCTCTCTCCTGTTCATGATTTATTCTCTCTCCTTATGAATTCCAGCAGCGGATTGATGTGCTCAAGTTGGATTTATTCTCTCTCCTTATGAATTCCAGCAACGGATTGATGTGTTCAAGTTGGATTTATTCTCTCTCCTGCTTATGAATTCCAGCAGCGTATTAATGAAGTTCTCATCCGATTCTTTCTGCACAAAATTGTAGCACGAGATTGTTTATTTCCCGCTGCTCTGGCGTTGATACATTCTCCTTCCTCTTTTTTATCTCCTCTTTGCATTTTCTTTCCCATCTTACTATACTAGATTGTGGGGTTGTTGTGTGGCTAGGCAGTAGGCACATGGACTTGAGGGGGTTACTTGAGATTGGATTTTCTTGCATCTCCCGTCGGATGATTGGTCGATTTTCTTTTGATGATTCTGTAAATTTTGCAGCAGCCTCATCTTCTCTTGGTTCTGGTTTCTTTTCTGCGTAGATGTTCTTGAGCAGCGGAAGAAACAGTTTGATTTCTTCCTTGGATTCAGAGGGGTAAAACGATTTGTTTTTTCTCTTCCATTGTCTCCATCTGTGGATGCGAGCACTGTGATTCGCAAGCCAGGAGGAAGGGCACCACGTGAAGGCCGCGCTATTCTTTCGATTGATTTGTAGTGCTCTAGATCAAACGATTTCATATTTGTTTTCAGATTTGTGATTTGCTCTTTTGCCCCTCCGTATCTTTATTCTTCTTCTGATGATTTTGCTGTCGAGACTTTCACGGCTTCATGGTTCATGGTGCTGAACTGCTGGTGCATTGCTCTGTTCAGTTCGTATGGTTCTGAATTAATGTGGGCTTCTTGGTTGATTTCTGTGGAAGTAGTCTGATGTTTTTCCTACTCTGAACAAAGTCCAGCTACTTCAAGTTGTCATGTGTTGCCTCGTTGATTTCAGGTTCTTGCTCTACTTTGAGATAGATTTTTTGCGTGATGTTGAGTTTCCTAAATTCCTTCCCCTGACTTCTTGTTCTGCTTGTATATAGCAACATCCACGGCGTCGTCGGTGTGCTTTGAGAGTGACGATGGCCCCCGGCAATGCAAACTATTTAGCAATTCCGTTTGGCCTTTTTTTTGACTCGATCTGAGGAAATTAGTTTTCTTTATTTGGAGGGAAAAAATCTTGCTAACCATAATGTTGAAGAAAACAAGTCATGTCCGTGTCTTATTCCCAATCTAGATTTGATTCACCTTTTTTCAGATCTCAGTTTCCCTGTGTTTTCGATTCAGATTTTATGTTGATCTTTTTAGAAGTTTCGATTAGGATTTTGCTTTAAACGCGTGATGTTTAATTTTTTGTTGCAGGGTGTTCACAATCTAGATCCCTTGTTCAGTCAAATAAAGTGTGATGTAAATAGATATTTAGATATAATACATATTTTTTCTGTCACATAAATTTGTATCCTGTCCATCAAAATAATATATTCTCAGAATGGTCATGTAGCTGGGCAGCCATGCCTACTTTTGTGGCTCTTTTGTCCTTTTGTCTGCTGCAACGGCAGTGGAGCAAGGCACAGACAGGTTGAATTTTTCTTGTGGATCGATAACGGACGTGAATGAAAGGAAACGGCAGCACGAATTGTAGAACAATATCGGACGGTAGCTGCCCTATGCACAGCTAGCCACCTAGGTAGAAAATCCGCGTCGAGTATATATATATATATATATATATATATATACACTAGCTGAATGCCCGTGCGTTGCTACGGAAAATCTAAATTAAATAAATTTCTTGTTATGTGCAACTTTTAAGCTACGAACCGATCATCTATGAAGTTTGAGAATTTTAGAAGCGAACACTACAGAGTTCATAGAACATCAAAGTACTACCCATAACTGAATCTTTGAATTCTACATAGTATGTATGTTTAAATATATTCACTTGATATGGGAGATTAAAATAAATTGTTTTGAGTTGTACAAGTTAGATTTTTATTTAAAATTATAGCTGGTGTATTGCTGATGAATGGAAAGATGTCATTTTAGTTGAAAGGAAGATAACTATATCCATGTGTAGAGCTCTCTAAACAATTTGATGCTCCAGTTCGCGCTAACATTTTGATGAAAGATGAAAACCTCAACTACGTCCCACACACATATATTAATTAATTTTTTTATAAATACCAAATATTTCAATGACTAACGCATATGCTTTATATATGAAAATGTACATGATTAATTTAATAATATTTATTTGGAAATCTAGATGTTGATGTTTTTATCTACATATTTTATTAAACTTTACATCGTTTAACTCGTTGAAAAACTTATATGCACTACGGTTTAGCAAGAAGGGAGTACAATGTAATTTGGATAAAAAACTCATAAATAAAATCTATGAAGGCACAATCGTCCATCCCACAATAGCATTATTAATTATGAATAGCACCTAGCAATTAGCAAGATTTTAGAAAAAAATCAGAGCAGCCTCTAAGAGCATCCCCACTCGTTGGCGCTCCCCACGCCCAAATCCGGCGAAATTTTCGTCCGGATTGGATGAAGTTTTGGCGTGGGGAGCGCCGAAGTTCCAGCCGTCCCCCCGGCAGGAAACCCCCAACCTCGACCATTTGACATATTTCAAACAAATTCAACATAAAATTTAACAAGTTCGGCAAACAAGAGGACGAAAATTGCTGAAACAAATTCGGCGATAACAGTACAATGTTTAACAAGTGCTGAAACAAATGAAGCACACAAATTTCACAATTTTTCAAACAAATTAAGACAGACTAGTTGGCGTCGGCGTTGGCGTTGCCTCGGAGCCTCCATATGTGCTCCACCAGATCATCTTGCAGCAGCTGGTGCATTGTAGAGTCTCGAATCTCCTCGTCTTGGGCGGCTGCTGCCATCTCTTCTTGCATAAGCTCGACGAACATCTGCTCCTCCTCTTCGTCCGAGTCCATGGCCGGCGAGGCAAATGGACGAACACCTGACGGGCGTGGTCGACGCAACCCGAGCCGCGAGCGACGACGAGCAAGCAGGCCGGAAAACAGGCCGGCGGAAGAGCAGCCAGATAGGCCGTCGTCCAAACACGGCGGAATATAGGCAGGTGGGGAAGGAGTGGCGGCGCAATCTGGGCAACAAGCCGGCGGGGTGGTGCCGGCGGCGAGAGAGATACGAGGGGTGGGGGAGAATTTGAGCGACGTGGCGGTGGGGTTCGTGCGTCGAGTCACCGACAGATCGGGCCCTTCCCCGCTTTTCACTCGTCCGGAGTCCCCGAGAGCTCCCCGGGGGGCCGGGGGGGGCGTGGGATCGCCGGATGAATTTAGGCCCAAATCCGGACGAAAACGAGAAACCGGGGGCGCGACTGGGCCGAATTTCGCCGTCCGGATGGAAAAAACGCTCGCCGGGGGCCTCCTCGGGGGGACGAGTGGAGATGCTCTAACTACCTCTCTCAAATTCTCTCTCCCTGTCTCACCAAAGAGGTAGCAGTCTACAAAGCGGCAGTAGCAGTCTAATGAATAGCAGCAAACGAGCAGCAGCCAATAAATCAGATCAAACAATTATCTTTCTTTCCCATCGAGCTGGTCGCTCCTTTTCCCTGCACGCCCACACCACATCGCAATGTGGCCATGCCTGGAGCTCCGGTTCTGCTGCTCCTTGCTCTCTCCTCCGTAGCCTCCTCCCATGCCTTCCACTCGCCGTAGCATCTCTCTCCCGAAGCAGCACGCTTCCCACCCCCTTCACCTTCATCTCTCTCTCAGGTGACCTTCGTCCCCCTCTCCCTGGCGTCCATCCCCTCTGCATCCCCCTCTTCCACGATCCATCTCCACCAGCAGGCATCCTATCGGATTGCTCCTCCCCCAAAGCTGCAGAAGGGCAGCAAGATTAGACGGGCGCTTCTAGCGATGGAGGCTAGGCGCAGGGGCGGCAACCGACAAGTGAGCTCGACCCGAACGGGATAGGATTCGCGCCGGCTTTAGCCTCAACGTGGCCGCCAGGGAGATTGTTGGGGAGGGGCCGGCGTGGAGCTCGTGGATCCCGCGTCGGAGGGAGCAGGCGTCGGCAAGATTGGGGATAGATGGGGACGGGTGTGTGCGGCAGTGTCCAGACAGGACGGTTCGGGTGGTTTTTTTATCCGGTTTTTCCCCGTACGAAGGGCCGATGGAACTGGTTTTTTTGACGTACGAACGATTTTTTGACGTACGGCGTTGGATTCGCACGGAAATTTCGCAACTTTTCCGTGTTCATTGTTTCCCCAAATTCTATATTTATTAAAACTAATTTGAAATATACAAAACAACGTTTTCGCGGATTTCTCTATTTATGTACAGTTTTTGGGTTCCAGTTTTCAAACCGTTTATCGGAATGATGCGTATGATATGCCGTTGGAAAGGTGCTGACTAGGCGCACCTTTTTCATGAAGAACACTTTTCTAAATTCTTTATAGTTTAAGAGCAGATTTGAAAATACGTGATTCCGTTTTTCGAATTTCTCGGTTTTTCGAACTGCTTTTGGGGTTTTTCTCCGAACCACTTATTGGAATGTTACAAATGATATTGCGTTGAAAAGATATTGATTAGGCGAATATTTTTCATGTTGAATGTTTTTCCAAATTCTAAATGGTTTTAGTTTAATTTCAGAAATACGTAAAAGTGAAGATAACGCCGACACAAGAATATTTTGAAATAGGCTCATCCAGATTGATTAGATGTGGCATTGCGGTGTGTTGGAGTATTAGTATAGTTATATTAGTGCTAATTGTACGTAGCTCCGGTCGATTTGCGCAATGAGAGGTCGTACGAAGGATTTCTATGTGTATGATTTCCGCCCAGAAAAATAGAGTCTCGATTATGGAAGTGAACTTCCCGATATCTCGTTTGTGAACTTCCGGTCGCGTTATAAAAATTACAAGCATGTTCAAAATGAACTTCCTACATGTTCAAAGTGAACTTCCATAAACTTCACTAGTGGTTTTAGGTGAACTTCACTAGTGTGTATAGTATGATTGGGATGAATTTTCGTAGCATTGAAATTGAAGTTCCATTTTTTATAGAGAAGTGTCATACCAAAATAACATGGGGCAGACTGACATCCCCAAAACATTGTTTGTGAACCTCGCTCTTAAAACGTAGTGAACTAACGTGATAAAACAGTGATTTGCACATTTACATGTGTGTATTGAACTCCCCATATATAAGAAGAGACAATAGAGCTTCCTGACAAATAGAGGAGTATTGCTCGTAAATGCTGATAACGAAGGGTTACAATTTTTTATCAAGATACACATGCACTTCTCGAATGCAAGAAACGAGCTTCTCGAAGTCAATAAATGAACTTGCAAAGTGTGCTTTGCACTCGACCAAACTTTGTCAAAACAAAACATTAACACATAGTATGTGTATTAAATTAAAGAATTAAACTCGCACATACACATGGCCTGCTGCACTTTGGAAGTCATATAGCGGGCAGTTCACAAATCATCATGTCGAAATACACAAGCAGCCACCTTTTGCAGTTCAGAAGTTGGTGTAGTTCAATCTCATGTGCACAATTTTCACACTACAGGGGGATGGAGCTGCACATGCTTGCGGCAATAGCGATGTGAATTCCCTCGGTGGTGGACACTGAACTCCCTCTGTGGGCGACAGTGACTATCAAACAAGCTAGCTAAGCACGGGTTTATCGAGCTGGATGGCTTCGATGATGCAGCAGGCTAGGAGCTTCAGTGTGTGTCCGGGGCAAAGCTGCTACTCTGTGGGAAGCAAGCTGTTGTTGCACAGAGCGAAGTGTTGTTGCTGAGAAGTGAATTGTTGCTCCGTATAGCCGAGCCACAATACTGGACTCAAGTAGAATCCTCCTGGATTTTTAACCTGTGCTATCCAAGCGCCACTAAGGCGTCGTTGAGAAATAATCCACCAACAATCTCGGCCACGTGTGTTGTTGAGTTTTCCTGATTGGTCTAGAGCAAGCAATTATTTACAACTTCCTCACAGCCTGTGAATTTAAAAACAAAGAGTGATTAGTAAGATTTGTTTAGTATTCATGTGCAGCAAAATACCTACCAAAATTTCAAGCAAACACTGACGGGAAAACAAGCTAGAATAGGCATCAAATTCGCAATAAAAACAAGCAAGAATAAGCATGTGTTTTCTTAATGTGTTCCCTGTTTCAATTAATATTCCATTAATCTCGCATCTCTCTTCTTCTCAATAATTGCACAGAAAAAAATTACATGGAAGTAGTTGATTACACATTAAAGCTTTGGATTTGAAGTGAACCTCACCGTTAGTGAACTGCTTTAAATAATCATGCAAACTGCTATTTTTAAGTATTTTCAATCAGAGTTAATACAAGTACCGGTGGTCAATAAACCTTCAACTTATACACGGATAAACTGAACTTCACG
Source organism: Lolium perenne (assembly GCF_019359855.2). NCBI lineage: Eukaryota > Viridiplantae > Streptophyta > Magnoliopsida > Poales > Poaceae > Lolium > Lolium perenne. The sequence continues at coordinate 77,588,344 of NC_067249.2, read as the reverse complement.
GCAATATAAATCCTTACTTCAATAGAGAGAAAGTGAACTTCAGCAATAAAATAAACTTGCCCAGAAAATGAACTCACACACATGAGTAAACGAACCTGAGACGGCAATGTTTGCAGGCTAACACGAAGCTATTATGTGCACCGTACAAATGAACTTGCCTGGTTTCATTTTTTTCCATAAGAAACAGAGAACACACACAGAAAAAAGAGACAGAACAAAGTTTCAGAAGTAGAAATCAACAGTTGACAAACCTAAAGATGGAGCTGTAGAGAGCGATTTGAAGCCATTTGGTATCAAGGATACGCGAGTGAACCCCCAGTGTAGCTACATTTATGCACATGAAACTTTACACTATCAAAAATTAATAAAATAATAGTCCATCTAGCAAGAATAAATAAAGTAAAGTAGCAGGAGATGTGAACCTCACGAATTAGGAGAAATGAACTCCACGGATTAGGAAAAGTGAGCTCTTCATCTCCGCACCTTTATTCTTTTTGTGCACTTGTGCTCGGCTGCTTCACGCAATGAAGAGCATGACTTGCAGTGACAATCGTAGGAGCCAGCCGCAAGAACTCACAGCTCGTTGCAATGCTGCTTGTGGGTACTGTGATGATCGTTAAGTCATATAAAAAAGCGAACTTCACATATGGAAAAAGGTGCACTACGCCAATCAAGTAATGTGAACTTCAAAAAAGAAATTCCACAGATCTTATTAGCATAAAAATCACAAACTAAGTGCAGGCTTGTGAAGCTTTGTAGGTTTCAGCTACTTTTGAGAAAAATGTCAAATTGTTCTACCTTTTTTCTCTGAAAGCTTTTCCCTGTTGAACTAATTGAACTTCACAAAAATAATCTATCTAGCAGGAATATATAAATTGGAAATAGCAATAGCTGTGAACTTCGTGAATTAAGAGAAGTGAGCTTCACAGATTAGGGAAGTGCGGATGAGAAGAAGTGAACTCATATATTTTTGATAAGGTTCTGTTTGTTTTTTCCATAAAAATCAGAGAACGGCATGTTTCAGTTTTGCTTGATGATAGGCTGTAGTTTTATTTTGCCAATATTACATAACAATGAGAGCCTGTAATCTAGACCATAATAGCAAGATGATTGCCAACTGTATTCATTTATTTTCCAAACTGTTTTTACCACAAAAAATGGACTTCTCATATGTACATATAGAAAACTGAATGAATTACTGCCTAAAAAATGAATTGAACTCCCTTTTGGTCCTAATCCAACTGCTATAAATAACCAAGAGAACCGCTCGATGCTGCACTCAGGAATATGAGCAGGTCCATTTTCATGTACTGAACCGGTCTAGAGCAAAGAATGAACTTCTTTAGCAATTGCAAGAATAAATTATTGCAAATTAGAGGAATGTCGACACAGACAGAGAAATACTTGTGGAAGTTATTCTAGAAACATAGTGCTTCCTGCCAACAAATTAAGCTAACTACTGCAGGAACAAGTGAATTTATTTTGGGCCAAGAAAACTGAACTTACTATCTGCACGAAGTGAACTTTTATTGATATAGCCCTCCTCGGAAAACAGAAGTGAACTAACATGAGCGATCCCTAAGGATGATGTAGTGAACTTCGTGGTAGAAAATGTGAACTTTTCTTCCTCACGAATAAATGCAAATAAGGAAATTATAAGAAGAATGAACTTTCGAATTGATTTGTATGCTAACGTCCAAATTTTTCGACAAACAAGCACTCACAAATCTATTTTTAATTAAACTTCATAAGTGGATGAGGTGAGCTTCTATTTGTTCCATAATCGATCGATGCAAAGATAGGTGTTCTCTAAACTGTTTGCACAAGCAAACATGTGGAGTAATATAAGGAAATAAACTAGAACGGACTGCAGCATCAGCATAGATCATATAAAAGGAAATATCATAGGTAATTGTTTAGAAGTGCATACCAAATGCAAGTGTCTTCATTTTCATACATTTTTTTAGTAAGTGCCAAACATGCTTGCCATCAGGAGCCTCAAAGGTCCTGCCATACGTAAGATATAGTTCATTTTCTAGAGCTCATTGTAGTGATATATAAAAACAATGGAATAGCATAAATGCTAGATATACAATGTGAGAGCAGCATTGTTATAAAAGTTGATTAACGAGTTATTTTTGAGTTTCAAGACATGATAAAACAAGTGAGCTTCCCCTAATGGAGGAACTGAACTTTTAGCAAATAAAAAGGTGAACCGCAGAACCACATTGCTTTTTAATTAGCTATAATTCCCATGTACATGTACCAAACTTCGCGGTAGAGAGAAAGTGAACTTCAGATAAGAAAAGATTGAGCTTCTAGTCATGCCTAAAGTGAAAACGATCACCATGAAGAGCATCTCTTAGGTGCGAGAACAAGCAGCAAAGTGGAGCATGAATTGTGAGCTTCAGTCGCAACCAAGTGGACCTCTGGACATGCAATTTTCTAAAGGTTATTTTTCCGCGCAAGAACTTTTGTTTTTCAGGTATTGAACCAGTTTTAATCAAAGAGTGAACTTCATGTGTTATTGCGAAGCCATTTTTTTGTAAATTAGGAGCAAATTCTGGTGGAAATTATTTTTCAAGGATAATTCTTTTTGGAGACATAAAAGCAAACACTTGTAGGGAACAAATTCACAGATTGTGAACTGCTACCATGGCCTATGGTGAACTGCGCCATGGCCACTCGGTCACAGACGATACATCTCTGAGGTTGGATACTCGCAATAACCTTTTAACAAAAGGTGTCGCTCGACTAATAAAAATAGTTTACTCCTCTCACCAGGCAGACTGAACTTCTCAAACAAATAAATGAACTTTGCAACCGCACTAAATTCTTAATTTTTTTGTCTAACGCACTTTTTAGTGTGTTTTTACTGAAACCACCACGTAGCTTGAAATAAAAGTGAATTTTCTGCATGGACATAATGAACTTATTTTCTTTTCATTTCATCGAATCAATTGATCAATTAATCAATGCAAAAGGTAAAGTGTCATATATATAAATCCACTAGAGAAAGCATAACGTAGACAGGAAGAGAGGTAGCGTATTCCAGAACTTACAACACAAGGACTAGTCGCTGAACGACTGCACTTCTTGCATTTTTCTCGGTACTATTTCTTGGATTGAGCCAACCCAATACAGCTGACTAGATCGCTCCATGAGGCAAGCTTGTGAGATTCTGTACAAGAGGAACAAAGTAAAGGGAGGTGGACAGTTCAGAAGTAGCGGTTCAGAAATAGCATCACAATTCTGAAAACATAAAGCGATTACAACAGGTAGGGCATGCAGTTCATAAGTAGAAGAAACGAACTCTACAGCAGCAGCAGTGTCGACACCGATGCAAATGTTGGCCAGCAGGATGCAGTGCACACGTCGCTGCAGCACAGCCTGGGAGGCGGCCTTTCGGGGGTTCAGTACCCAATCGTAAGCTTCCACTCAGCACCGGAGGCCACACATGTGACAACCCGTAGTTTTTTCTGCAGAAATTAACATGAGTTTTACTTCTAGAAACTTTAGTCGGCCAGTTTTTGATGCAGAGATAAACTTTTATATACAGCTAGTTTAACACGCTGCATCCTGTAATGAACTGAAGTTCAGAGATTCCCTAAAGAAAAACGTAGTTCACATATTAAAATGGAAAGGCTCGATGCAGAAGTTGTCGCGGTTCAGATCAGCAATGCACTGCAGTGCACACCACCGAACATCATTCAGTTGGACTGAGCCAATCAGGTCGATTGAATCGATTGTTCGATGAGCTAGCTCATGTATAAGGAACAAAGAAAAAAGGGGCCTCTAGATCAACAAAAACAGAGTGGCAGCCACACTATGCAGCAGTCCTCCCTGCCCTCTGCTAAAAAAAATAGCCGCTATAAATTATTCCCAGCTTGTGCAATGACCATTAAAAGCAAAAAGCACGTCATCCTTATCGATATAAGTTTCAGTTTTCATAAACAGGAGCACACCAACCTAGAAATGAAACAAGTCCATAGTTACTTATACCTTCAGAAATGCTCAAAATAATAGTTCAAATGTCTCCGATGAACATATTGTTTGTCATCCAGGTGATTGTCCTCGCTGAAGACCATCCTCTATTATTTTTGTTTGAATTTCTGTTATTGTGTTAGACAACAATAATGTGAACCAAAAGAACAACCTGAAAATACAAAGTGAACTTGCGCCTATGAAAAATGTGAACTAATGTTTTTAGTACCAGACAGGTGAACAGAATAAAGTGAACTTGTCCCGATCCACATTGCAGTCTTCTTTTTATCGATGTAATACATAATGGAAACAAATTAAAAAGGGGGGCTCACCAGAAGAAACAACACGGCAGCTCAGAAACAGGCAAGTTCAGATCAAGCGATGGAGTGCCACAGCCGGCCGCCTGGCCTGGCTCGACGGCCACGCCGGCCTGAGTGCCTGACTGAGACGAGACTGCGGCGAGCCTGGACCACGATGGGCGGAGCTTGCCGGCCAGCGCGCGAAGGTGGGCGAGGCAGGGATTGGAGAGGGGAGGGCAGCGGCCGACGGTGGCTGGCGCGGGAGGTTGGGGAAGGGCCGTGCGAGACCGCAAATCGTCCCCGTGTGGATCCCTCGTGGGGATGTGGACTCGCTGGTAGCGTTGTGTTGGTGGTGCAGGGGTGGGAGGAGTACCAAAGTGGATGCGAGAGGTAGTCCACGCCGGGCGCTCGATCGAGTCAAAGCCCCGCATCCGCGAGAATCGGCTGGGGAAGGGGATGGAAGGAGGGGTCGGCTACCGTGCGGAGGCCAGGTGGCCGGTGAGGCGGCGTGGAGGAGGTCCGCGTTCGCCAACGGCCGTGGTTAAGCGGCACGGTGTCACGGAGCGCCGGGTTGGCGGCGGTCGCACAGAACAGGGGCAGCACGGAGAAGCTCCTGGCCGGCGGCCGCCGCGTAGCACAACGGCGTGATGGAGGAGCTCCTGGCCGACAGTCGTCTGGGGAAGAAGGTGAGGCGGGATTAGGGCTGGGTGCGCAGTCGGGGGAAGAAGGTGAGGCGGGAGTAGGGCCAGATGCGCAGCGCTTCTGGGGAAGTTCGGACAGTTCGGTACAGGGTAGGTGGGAGGAAGGAGAACTGGTTCAGGTCGGAAGGTTTTTCTGGTGGATAGGGGTTCGAGAATAACCCCTTAAGAGTGGTTCTAGAATAGTTATTCTCGAACCCCTATCCACCAGAAAAACCTTCCGACCTGAACCAGTTCTCCTTACTCCCCCCAACCCAGTACCGAACTGTCCGAACTTCCGTGGCGCTGCGCATCCGGCCCTACTCCCGCCTCACCTTCTTCCCCCGATCGCGCACCCAGCCCTAATCCCGCCTCACCTTCTTCCCCCTGCACGACCGTCGGCCAGGAGCTCCTCCATCACGCCGTTGTGCTACGCGGCGGCCGCCGGCCAGAGCTTCTCCGTGCTGCCCCTGTTCTGTGCGACCGCCGCCAACCCGGCGCTCCGTGACACCGTGCCGCGAACCACGGCCGTTGGCGAACGCGGACCTCCTCCACGCCGCCTCACCGGCCACCTGGCCTCCCCGCACGGTAGCCGACCCCTCCTTCCATCCCCTTCCCAGCGTCGATTCTCGCGGATGCGGGCTTTGACTCGATCGAGCGCCCGGCGTGGACTACCTCTCGCATCCACTTTGGTACTCCTCCCAATTCCCTGCACCACCAACACAACGCTACCAGCGAGTCCACATCGATCAGGAGGTATCCACACGGGGACGATTTGCGCCTCGCACGGCCCTTCCCCAACCTCCCGCGCCAGCCACCGTCGGCCGCTGCCCTCCTCTCCAATCCTGCCTCGCCCACCTCTCGCGCTGGCCGGCAAGCTCCGCCCCATCGTGGTCCAGGCTCGCTGCAGCCTCGTCTCGCCAGCACTCAAGGCCGGCGTGGCTGCCGAGCCAGTGCCAGCGGCCGGCTGTGGCACTCCATCGCTTGATCTGAACTTGCCTGTTTCTGAGCTGCCGTGTTGTTTCTTCTGGTGAGCCCCCCTTTTTAATTTGTTTCCATTATGTATTACATCGATAAAAAGAAGACTGCAATGTGGATCGGGACAAGTTCACTTTATTCTCGTTCAATTGTCTGGTACTAAAAACATTAGTTCACATTATTCATAGGCGCAAGTTCACTTTGTATTTTCAGGTTGTTCTTTTGGTTCACATTATTGTTGTCTAACACAATAACAGAAATTCAAACAAAAATAATAGAGGATGGTCTTCAGCGAGGACAATCACCTGGATGACAAACAATATGTTCATCGGAGACATTTGAACTATTATTTTGAGCATTTCCTGAAGGTATAAGTAACTATGGACTTGTTTCATTTCTAGGTTGGTGTGCTCCTGTTTATGAAAACTGAAACTTATATCGATAAGGATGACGTGCTTTTTTGCTTTTAATGGTCATTGCACAAGCTGGGAATAATTTATAGCGGCTATTTTTTTTAGCAGAGGGCAGGGAGGACCGGCTGCATAGTGTGGCCAGTGCCACTCTGTTTTTGTTGATCTAGAGGCCCCCTTTTTTTCTTTGTTCCTTATACATGAGCTAGCTCATCGAACAATCGATTCAATCGACCTGGATTGGCTCAGTCCAACTGAATGATGTTCGGTGGTGTGCACTGCAGTGCATTGCTGATCTGAACCGCGACAACTTCTGCATCGAGCCTTTCCATTTTAATATGTGAACTACGTTTTTCTTTAGGGAATCTCTGAACTTCAGTTCATTACAGGATGCAGCGTGTTAAACTAGCTGTATATAAAAGTTTATCTCTGCATCAAAAACTGGCCGACTAAAGTTTCTAGAAGTAAAACTCATGTTAATTTCTGCAGAAAAAAACTACGGGTTGTCACATGTGTGGCCTCCGGTGCTGAGTGGAAGCTTACGATTGGGTACTGAACCCCCGAAAGGCCGCCTCCCAGGCTGTGCTGCAGCGACGTGTGCACTGCATCCTGCTGGCCAACATTTGCATCGGTGTCGACACTGCTGCTGCTGTAGAGTTCGTTTCTTCTACTTATGAACTGCATGCCCTACCTGTTGCACTGCTTTATGTTTTCAGAATTGTGATGCTATTTCTGAACCGCTACTTCTGAACTGTCCACCTCCCTTTACTTTGTTCCTCTTGTACAGAATCTCACAAGCTTGCCTCATGGAGCGATCTAGTCAGCTGTATTGGGTTGGCTCAATCCAAGAAATAGTACCGAGAAAAATGCAAGAAGTGCAATCGCTCAGCGACTAGTCCTTGTGTTGTAAGTTCTGGAATACGCTACCTCTCTTCCTGTCTACTTTATGCTTTCTCTAGTGGATTTATATATATGACACTTTACCTTTTGCATTGATTAATTGATCAATTGATTCGATGAAATGAAAAGAAAATAAGTTCATTATGTCCATGCAGAAAATTCACTTTTTATTTCAAGCTACGTGGTGGTTTCAGTAAAAACACACTAAAAAAGTGCAGTTAGACAAAAAAAAATTAAGAATTTAGTGCGGTTGCAAAGTTCATTTATTTGTTTGAGAAGTTCAGTTCGTCTGGTGAGAGGAGTAAACTATTTTTATTAGTCGAGCGACACCTTTTGTTAAAAGGTTATTGCGAGTATCCAAACTCAGAGATGTATCGTCTGTGACCGAGTGGCCATGGCGCAGTTCACCATAGGCCATGGTAGCAGTTCACAATCTGTGAATTTGTTCCCTACAAGTGTTTGCTTTTATGTCTCCAAAAAAGAATTATCCTTGAAAAAATAATTTCCACCAGAATTTGCTCCTAATTTACAAAAAAATGGCTTCGCAATAACACATGAAGTTCACTCTTTGATTAAAACTGGTTCAATACCTGAAAAACAAAAGTTCTTGCGCGGAAAAATAACCTTTAGAAAATTGCATGTCCAGAGGTCCACTTGGTTGCGACACTGAAGCTCACAATTCATGCTCCACTTTGTCGCTTGTTCTGCACCTAAGAGATGCTCTTCATGGTGATCGTTTTCACTTTAGGCATGACTAGAAGCTCAATCTTTTCTTATCTGAAGTTCACTTTCTCTCTACCGCGAAGTTTGGTACATGTACATGGGAATTATAGCTAATTAAAAAGCAATGTGGTTCTGCGGTTCACCTTTTTATTTGCTAAAAGTTCAGTTCCTCCATTAGGGGAAGCTCACTTGTTTTATCATGTCTTGAAACTCAAAAATAACTCGTTAATCAACTTTTATAACAATGCTGCTCTGCGATTGTATATCTAGCATTTATGCTATTCCATTGTTTTTATATATCACTACAATGAGCTCTAGAAAATGAACTATATCTTTCTCGTATGGCAGGACCTTTGAGGCTCCCGATGGCAAGCATGTTTGGCACTTACTAAAAAATGTATGAAAATGAAGACACTTGCATTTGGTATGCACTTCTAAACAATTACCTATGATATTTCCTTTTATATGATCTATGCTGATGCTGCAGTCCGTTCTAGTTTATTTCCTTATATTACTCCACATGTTTGCTTGTGCAAACAGTTTAGAGAACACCTATCTTTGCATCGACTGATTATGGAACAAATAGAAGCTCACCTCATCCACTTATGAAGTTTAATTAAAAATAGATTTGTGAGTGCTTGTTTGTCAGAAAAATTTGGACGTTAGCATACAAATCAATTCCAGAAAGTTCATTCTTCTTATAATTTCCTTATTTGCATTTATTCGTGAGGAAGAAAAGTTCACATTTTTCTACCACGAAGTTCACTACATCATCCTTAGGGATCGCTCATGTTAGTTCACTTCTGTTTTCCGAGGAGGGCTATATCAATAAAAGTTCACTTCGTGCGGATAGTAAGTTCAGCTTTTCTTGGCCCAAAATAAATTCACTTGTTCCTGCAGTAGTTAGCTTAATTTGTTGGCAGTGAAGCACTATGTTTCTAGAATAACTTCCACAAGTATTTCTCTGTACGTGTCGACATTCCTCTAATTTGCAATAATTTATTCTTGCAATTGCTAAAGAAGTTCATTCTTTGCTCTAGACCGGTTCAGTACATGAAAATGGACCTGCTCATATTCCTGAGTGCAGCATCGAGCGGTTCTCTTGGTTATTTATAGCAGTTGGATTAGGACCAAAAGGGAGTTCAATTCATTTTTTAGGCAGTAATTCATTCAGTTTTCTATATGTACATATGAGAAGTCCATTTTTTGTGGTAAAAACAGTTTGGAAAATAAATGAATACAGTTGGCAATCATCTTGCTATTATGGTCTAGATTACGTGCTCTCAATGTTATTTAATATTTGCAAAATAAAACTACAGCCTATCATCAAGCAAAACTTAAACATGCCGTTCTCTGATTTTTATGGAAAAAACAAACAGAACCTTATCAAAAATATATGAGTTCACTTCTTCTCATCCGCACTTCCCTAATCTGTGAAGCTCACTTCTCTTAATTCACGAAGTTCACAGCTATTGCTATTTCCAATTTATATATTCCTGCTAGATAGATTATTTTTGTGAAGTTCAATTAGTTCAACAGGGAAAAGCTTTCAGAGAAAAAAGGTAGAACAATTTGACATTTTTCTCAAAAGTAGCTGAAACCTACAAAGCTTCACAAGCCTGCACTTAGTTTGTGATTTTTATGCTAATAAGATCTGTGGAATTTCTTTTGAAGTTCACATTACTTGATTGGCGTAGTGCACCTTTTTCCATATGTGAAGTTCGCTTTTTATATGACTTAACGATCATCACAAGCACCCACAAGCAGCATTGCAACGAGCTGTGAGTTCTTGCGGCTGGCTCCTACGATTGTCACTGCAAGTCATGCTCTTCATTGCGTGAAGCAGCCGAGCACAAGTGCACAAAAAGAATAAAGGTGCGGAGATGAAGAGCTCACTTTTCCTAATCCGTGGAGTTCATTTCTCCTAATTCGTGAGGTTCACATCTCCTGCTACTTTACTTTATTTATTCTTGCTAGATGGACTATTATTTTATTAATTTTTGATAGTGTAAAGTTTCATGTGCATAAATGTAGCTACACTGGGGGTTCACTCGCGTATCCTTGACAGTCCAGCGGGCTTCAAATCGCTCTCTACAGCTCCATCTTTAGGTTTGTCAACTGTTGATTTCTACTTCTGAAACTTTGTTCTGTCTCTTTTTTCTGTGTGTGTTCTCTGTTTCTTATGGAAAAAAATGAAACCAGGCAAGTTCATTTGTACGGTGCACATAATAGCTTCGTGTTAGCCTGCAAACATTGCCGTCTCAGGTTCGTTTACTCATGTGTGTGAGTTCATTTTCTGGGCAAGTTTATTTTATTGCTGAAGTTCACTTTCTCTCTATTGAAGTAAGGATTTATATTGCCGTGAAGTTCAGTTTATCCGTGTATAAGTTGAAGGTTTATTGACCACCGGTACTTGTATTAACTCTGATTGAAAATACTTAAAAATAGCAGTTTGCATGATTATTTAAAGCAGTTCACTAACGGTGAGGTTCACTTCAAATCCAAAGCTTTAATGTGTAATCAACTACTTCCATGTAATTTTTTTTCTGTGCAATTATTGAGAAGAAGAGAGATGCGAGATTAATGGAATATTAATTGAAACAGGGGAACACATTAAGAAAACACATGCTTATTCTTGCTTGTTTTTATTGCGAATTTGATGCCTATTCTAGCTTGTTTTCCCGTCGTTGTTTGCTTGAAATTTTGGTAGGTATTTTGCTGCACATGAATACTAAACAAATCTTACTAATCACTCTTTGTTTTTAAATTCACAGGCTGTGAGGAAGTTGTAAATAATTGCTTGCTCTAGACCAATCAGGAAAACTCAACAACACACGTGCTGGAGATTGTTGGTGGATTATTTCTCAACGACGCCTTAGTGGCAGTTGGATAGCACAGGGTTAAAAAAATCCAGGAGGATTCTACTTGAGTCCAGTATTGTGGCTCGGCTATACGGAGCAACAATTCACTTCTCAGGCAACAACACTTCGCTTCCCAGGCAACAACAGCTTGCTTCCCACAGAGTAGCAGTTTGCCCCGGTACACACACTGAAGCTCCTAGCCTGCTGCATCATCGAAGCCATCCAGCTCGATAAACCCGTGCTTAGCTAGCTTGTTTGATAGTCACTGTCGCCCACAGAGGGAGTTCAGTGTCCACCACCGAGGGAATTCACATCGCTATTGCCGCAAGCATGTGCAGCTCCATCCCCCTGTAGTGTGAAAATTGTGCACATGAGATTGAACTACACCAACTTCTGAACTGCAAAAGGTGGCTGCTTGTGTATTTCGACATGATGATTTGTGAACTGCCCGCTATATGACTTCCAAAGTGCAGCAGGCCATGTGTATGTGCGAGTTTAATTCTTTAATTTAATACACATACTATGTGTTAATGTTTTGTTTTGACAAAGTTTGGTCGAGTGCAGCACACTTTGCAAGTTCATTTATTGACTTCGAGAAGCTCGTTTCTTGCATTCGAGAAGTGCATGTGTATCTTGATAAAAAATTGTAACCCTTCGTTATCAGCATTTACGAGCAATACTCCTCTATTTGTCAGGAAGCTCTATTGTCTCTTCTTATATATGGGGAGTTCAATACACACATGTAACTGTGCAAATCACTCTTTTATCACGGGAGTTCACGACGTTAAAAGAGCGAGGTTCACAAACAATGTTTTGGGGATGTCAGACATCCCCATGTTATTTTGGTATGACACTTCTCTATAAAAAATGGAACTTCAATTTCAATGCTACGAAAATTCATCCCAATCATACTATACACACTAGTGAAGTTCACCTAAAACCACTAGTGAAGTTTATGGAAGTTCACTTTGAACATGTAGGAAGTTCATTTTGAACATGCTTGTAATTTTTATAACGCGACCGGAAGTTCACAAACGAGATATCGGGAAGTTCACTTCCATAATCGAGACTCTATTTTTCTCAAGTGAAATCATACACATAGAAATCCTTCGTACGACCTCTCATTGCGCAAATCGACCGGAGCTACGTACAATTAGCACTAATATAACTATACTAATACTCCAACACACCGCAATGCCACATCTAATCAATCTGGATGAGCCTATTTCAAAATATTCTTGTGTCGGCGTTATCTTCACTTTTACGTATTTCTGAAATTAAACTAAAACCATTTAGAATTTGGAAAAACATTCAACATGAAAAATATTCGCCTAATCAATATCTTTTCAACGCAATATCATTTGTAACATTCCAATAAGTGGTTCGGAGAAAAACCCCAAAAGCAGTTCGAAAAACCGAGAAATTCGAAAAACGGAATCACGTATTTTCAAATCTGCTCTTAAACTATAAAGAATTTAGAAAAGTGTTCTTCATGAAAAAGGTGCGCCTAGTCAGCACCTTTCCAACGGCATATCATACGCATCATTCCGATAAACGGTTTGAAAACTAGAACCCAAAAACTGTACATAAATAGAGAAATCCGCGAAAACGTTGTTTTGTATATTTCAAATTAGTTTTAATAAATATAGAATTTGGGGAAACAATGAACACGGAAAAGTTGCGAAATTTCCGTGCGAATCCAACGGTATATTATAAGCATCAATCCGATAAGCGGTTTGAAAATCATCATGAAAATACTGTCCGCACGAACATGCAATTCTGGTATTCCGTCGAGAAGTTCACTAGGAAACACCCCGGAAGTTCAGAAAGGGTTCGAGAATAGTTATTCTCGAACCGGTTCGAGAATAGCAGACCTATATATATATATATATATATATATATATATATATATATATATCTATATATATATATATATGGACGCGGATTTTCTACCTAGGGTGATAGCTGTGCATAGGCTTACGATCGTCCGATGTTATCTTGTGATTCGTTTTGCCGTCTTCATCCGTTACTCGTTTCCGTCTGAGTGTTTGTAAACACTGTGCGGCATCCATTCCAGCGAAAGAAACTGCAAAAAGTTCACACCGTGCTGGCTACGTGGAGCCCTCCACGTGCGGTTGTCAGAAGGCCCAACAGCGCCTCGTGCCCGTCCCATGTCCATGAAAGATCCATTCTCTTTCAAATTCCAAGATCCATACTTATTTTTAGCTAATTAACAAATCCATTCTTTATTGAAAGACAAATCAGGAGGTTCATACATGTTTGTTCAGTGTCACCCCAGATCAAACTAGATCAAAATAAAAATGCAATGAAAAGTGGAGAAGAAGAAAGGGAAAAAAATTGCGACAGAAAGTTCCAATGGCGCCATCTCTACCCAAACCGCCCATGGGGGCGGGACAGCCCGAACGAAACAATTTTTTCCACAGAGCCCACCAACCACCAGGTTCGACCCCAATCCCCCTGCTTCCCCACCATCGTACCTCCCGCCGCCGGCCACCCCACCGTCGGCCTACAGGGCCCCCGCGCCACCGCTGGAAGCCCATGACGCGCACCTCCGGCCGGCCAACCTCCCCTGCCGCGCGCGCCTGCCATCCCTTCCTCCCCAGCCGGACCCACGCGCCACTGTAGCCGCAGCGCTAACGCGCCGCCGTCCAGAGCTCGTCTCGCCGTCGCTGCCCCTGATTCCACCAACAGCCGCCGCCCCAGGGTCCGACCCCTCGATCTCCGCCGCCGACGCCATGAGTTTGACCACCGCCACCATGGGAGGTCCCGCTCCCCAACATTCGCCGGCGACAGCGGCGCCTCCCTCTCACGCAGACCACCTGGAGGTCCACGCGCCGCCGACTGGAGTTCCTCGCGCCCCCGCAGCTTGGTCTTTGCGTCGCCCTGCATCCTTTGCAGGCCCCTGCGTCCCGCCGTCGATTTCCCGACCATGAGACCTTCCCGCCCCACGCCGTGCCAGCTCCTGGTGCATCTCCCTGCGGTGATGCCCTGCGTCCCCTTCCTCCATTACTCGATGTCCGCTGCATATATGGAAGTGCAAATCCTATATTTTCCGAGAAGTTTGCATCTTAGGATATGAAAAAAAGAAGATAAAAATTATTTGATGATTTCTTAGTATATAAAAATTGATCAACCAAAAACATGATAGAACTCATTTGACAAATTTATTCTTCAGTTATGCTCATATATGGTACACAAAAAATGTTCAATCTGCAGACAACAAACAGTTCGCTTATACATTGATTTTTGTTTTTTTTTGTGACTTACCGTATGTGATGTTGCTCGGCTGAAAATAACAGAAAACTAAGATAATTTCTTGAAAACGACAGCAAATTTACAAAATCTGTTAATGAAAAGGCAGTATCCAAACATCTCTTTGGTTTTTTTATGTGGCACAATGTCACAATATATATTTTAATAGCATAGTTAGATCAAAAGAAAATCTGACAAATAAACTGTCGGGAAGTACGTATTGCTGTGACCGGGAAGTATGAGTCTTCGGAACATTAAGTTGAGAAGAAATAAAAGGGGAATGCTCATTTGGGTCACTATTTTGTGTGTTCTTCGCCGAGGAACGAAGAGGCACCGCGGTGTTCATGCACTATTTTACATGTGTTAGCAGTAAAAGGCAGTAGTGGCGGCACAATTTCTTCAGTGCGATGCAGAAATTAGATTGGCTTGGATTCGGTTGTTTATTTGTTAATATCGTTGCATTTGCAAGGATAGCTGATGTTGTGATGTTTTGTTTTGTATCTAGCTTTTCTTAATGCTGTAGATGTCGTCGATGAATAGCCAAATAATTGGGGAGAGTGACAATAGTTAAAATGATGCTAAAAGAGAGGATACTGGCAGCAAGAGTACGGTGGAGAAAACCCACATATTTTTGTTTAGAAAAGCATCTATTTCTTGAAGGAAAAAAGTATATATACACGCCCCATCTCCTTGTTTAGAAAAGCATCTATTTCTTGAATACCCATCTTTGTAAGGACGGACTACAATCTGGGAATTCCTTTCCTCTATTGGATTTTCATGCTTCTAGGTATAAAATAGACACAGTTATGTCCACCCTGGTGCATTTTATTTTTCCAAAATCAAGGTACATCATTTGCTCAAGAAAATACTCCCACATAAGTCCACATAGCAAAAAAAAATTAATCCCATCACCCTTAAAGTTCATATACTTGACAATGAGAAGTACAACCATTCGACACGAGCAATACACCCACTTAATATAGGAAGTACAAGAAATCCGACAAAGTCCAAATGTAGAAAAAACAAAATAATCCCATCATCTACGAGGAAGTACGAGCAGTGATTCCGAGAAGTACAGGCGGAGACAACATGAAGTACAAGCTGTAATTTACATGAATTAAAAGTGTTCAAAGAAAATACTCCCACATAAGTCCACATAGAAAAAAACAATAATAAGCCCATCACCCTTAAATAAGTTCACATACTTGACAATGAGAAGTACAACCATTCGGCATGAATAGTACACCCACTTAATATACTAAGTACATGAAACCCGACAAAGTCCAAATGTAGAAAAACAAAATAATCCTATCATCTACGAGGAAGTACGAGCAGTGATTCCGAGAAGTACAGGCGGAGACAACACGAAGTACAACCGGTAATTACATGAATTAAAATACCCCCACATAAGTTCACATAGCAACATTGTGAAGTTCAAATATTAAGATCCGGGAAGTACATAATCTCTTTTTGTAATAGAATATAGGGACAATCTAACATTATCATTTTGAAGCACACATGCTAGTTTTTGTAAAACACACTAGTATCAACACATTTCCAGGAAGTACAACCACGAAGGCCAAGCAGTACAAGGACATGTCGTGGGAAGTTCAGATGCGTGTGGTTGTGCTGGGCATTTTGTGTGGACATGGACCTCAAACGAACACCGTATGAGAAACTTATAGTCATTTTACTGAACACTTATGTGAAACAGTGCCGAGAAGTACAACCGCATTTCCCTGGAAGTGCAAGTTCGTGTCGAGGAAAGTTCAATGCTCTGTTTTTACGGGGCGGAAATCTATTGTTCAAATCTCATCGATTTGATCACCAACCACTTCAATCATTGTCACCAAAAGCTTTATATGGTAGAGTATATGTCTAATTTCATTACCTACAACATTTTACAACAAATAAATGGATCTAATCTATTAAATTCAAATTGTTGTCCCACAAAATATACCGGAAACATGATTTCAAAACTTCTAAAATTACTTTCAAATCGTTTGGAGTTGGAAAAATGGTAGATACAAAAAAGATGCGCCATTTTGAGACCTTTCCAACCGTATATAATTTGTATTGTTTAAATATACCACATGGAAATCGCGGGGAAAATCATTCGGTATCCATCACATAAAACAGGCGGACAGTAATTCATGTTATTCTATTAAACTGTAAGGAATTATAGGAAACAATTGGAATAAGAAAGTTGCGCCTAGTCCATAGCTTTCCAACGCCATATTATTTGCATCATTCCGATATACGGTTGAAACAAATCATCCAAATTACTGTCCGCTCATTTTTTGAGTACGTCCGAATTTCGGTATTTTCAAAATTGTTCAAAAACTTTGAGGATTTTGGAAAAACGTAAAACATGAAAAGGTTGCACAATTTCATTATCTTTCCAATGGTATATCATTTGCACAGTTTCGATAAGCGATTCAAAAACCGAACTAAAAGTTCGTTTTCTGGCAATATATAAGTGTTTTCGTATTTTCAAAATTAAATTTAAACCATGCAAAATCTGTGAAAAGTGTGAACATGAAAAAGTTGCGGTTTTTCATTATCTAAAAAACGGTATATCATTTGCATAGTTCCGACAAATGGTTGGGAAACACGAAGTAGAATCAGTAGCTCTGAAGAAAATGGGAAGTTTAGGTAAGTTCGACAGAAAGTCGAACCCTGTTATCCGGGAAGTACAACCTTGTGTCCAGGGAAGTACAAGTCGGTGCTCAGAATATTATTCTGCAACCGGTTGCAGAATAGTGCTGGTATATATATATATATGCAGGCAATGAACGAGATGGGGTAGAAATAAATCACTTACAGAACGTAGCAACTGATGATAGATTTGTCGAGCTCGCGCAGATTGAAAAGCTGGAACAATTCACTCAGATGAACTGCTACATAGTGATGTTTGAAGTGATGCTCATGTCTAACTTCCGCACAAATATATTCTTTGGCGGCTTTATTTTTTATGTAACCCTTGTACCAAATTAGCAGACTTTTCATTTGTGGAGGTAGATCCTCTTCCTGCGCAGGCTCGATGAGAGGCCCATTCGGCACATATGTAATTACTACCTCACTCATTGGCGCCTCCTCAAGGCCTAACAGTGCACGAAGAGTCATACCGATCTGGGCCGCTTGTTCTCTGGCACCCGTTACAGTCATTCCCTATTCTGCCGCAGCTGCTATGCTTATGGGGTCCATTAGTTCAGCATCCGGACCGGCGACTTTCACTATGAGCGGGGCGATCGACTGTTTACTTTGTTCCCCGAGCTGGGCAACTCGTTTCCCGCTTTTTTTACTTGCTAATTCTTTCTCGGCCTCCTCCAAGGCTTTCTTCTCCCGCTTCTCCGTCAAGTCTTTCTTCTCCTTGAACATGAGTGCTTGCCTACAAAGTTCACGTGCATAGTCGTCAGGCAGATTCTTCGCGGCTTGGGACGGTGTGCTCAAAAATGACTTAGCCCACTTCTTTTCCTTGTCAGAATATACTGGCTTGGGCTCGGGCTCTCTTTTCGCCTTCGATTCCGCCCTCCATTTCTCATGGTGAGCAGCCGCGGCCGCGTCGACTTCCTCGGCACTACGTTCCCAAGGCCTTGTGGGGAGAGGCTTCAGTGATGGCTCCGGTACCTTTGTGGTCTTAGGTACATAAGGGTCCGGGTTAATAGTCCAGGACTGCTTCTGCTTCTTTGCCGGAGGTGGATTGGGGGGCAGCTTCTGCTTACCCGCCCGAGGCGGACTGGGGGGCGGCGGCTGCTTACCCGCCGGAGGTGAACTGGGGGGCGGCGTCGGCTGACATGAAGGAGGTGTAGGTGAAGCACCACCACCACCACCGCCACCGCCACCACCACCGTAGGGGGGGGGGTGGACTTGTTGGCCTTGGCGCCTCGCTTGGAAACTTGATAAACTTCTTTTGCCATAGAATGAACTGTTGCTTGACATCTCCAAGTCTTCTCTCCCCTTCAGGTGTAGCAATGTCAATCTCCAGGTCCTCAAACCCTTATTTTTATCCGATATGGCCTTGAATTCCTCTGATTTCTTTTGCCTCATAAATTCGGTCCAATCATCTTTCAGCTTCTCATACTGTCCGCTGAAATCCGGAGTCTTCCCCTTCTCGACATATTGAGCTGCTAAATTTTTCTTGTAGGTCCGGAATGTTGTGGCCATCTTGTGAAGAGCGAACTCTTTGACCAGCCTCCTCCTCGTACGTCCCTCCGGATCGTCGTTACCGAATTCATCTTTTTTGTTGTATTCCGGAGGTAGAACGAAATGCTCCATAAGCGTTCTCCAGCATTCCTTTTTCTTTCTCTTGCTGACGAAACTGGAACCAACACGTGCCTTCACTGGCTCATGCCATTCCTGGACGGTGATCGGGACGCTGTCTCTAACAACGACTCCGCATTGGTTGATGAACTTGGTGTACGCCTCTTCGGGCTCCAGCGGCTTGCCGGTTGGACTGATAACATCAATGTTATATGTTACTCCTTGTTTCAGCGTCTTGGTTTTGCCACGCTTTGTCTTCACTGATTTTTTCGACGATCCTCTGGCCGAGGGCTAAAATAAGAAAGAGAGTCGAATTAATACACATATTTATTGAAATCGGTAAATTTGTATCACCAGAGGCTCAATGTATATATATACCTCGCCAGAGGTGGTGATTGATAATTGCTTATCAACATTGCCGGAGGTGTTTGTCGACGGTTGACCTCCATCAATAGTGCCCGTTCCTTCGTCATCACCTCGCTGACGACCTTCATCTTCACCGTCAAGGTTTAGATAAGAAGAGATATCCTCTTCTTCATCTTCTACGGCTGGCACATAAAGAATGTCGCCGTTTATGATGCCGAAAAGATGTGCCTCAGCTTCCGGATTATAGTTATCCCTAATCGGGTCGGCTCTATCGTCCGCCATATGTGTCACTCCTGAAAACATGTAGTAAAAACTAATTAATCCTGGCGGTGGCGAAAGGGGGGCGGTGGCGGTGGTAAAAGGGCGGTGGCGGTGATAGTGGCGGTGGCGGTGCCGATCCTCTCTCTCGTAAAAAAACAAAAAAAAATCCGCGCGTATACGGAGGGGGCGGCGACGGGTCGGTGGAGAAAGGGCGGTGGTGTTTCTTTTTTGTTACATATGAATAGCCGCACGCGTCGCCCCTTCTCTCTCTGGCCGGCGGCGCGTCACCCCTTCCCTCTGGTCGGCGACGGCGAGGGAGGCTGCGGCGACACCGATGGCGGCCGGCGACATACGGGCCGGGCGCGGCAGATTTGGCCGGGGCCGGATTCTTACGCGGTGCGGTGATGACGATGGCGGCGACGGCGAGGGAGGCGACACGCGGCGGATTTTGTTAATTATCAAGTTTTATGTTTTTTGTTAACTATAGTTACTAATTCATTAATTATAATTACAAGTTTTATTTTTTTTGTTAAGTATAGTTAAAATTAAAAATAACAAACAAAACATAAAAAAAGAAAAAAATCTGGCGGCCGGCCCTCTCTCTTCCTCTCTCTCTCTGTACGTGCCCGACGGCCAACCGCGCGCCTCCGGCCGGCGGCGCGTGCGGGGCAGCGGCGCGTGCGGCATGTGCGGGACGACGGCGGCGCGCGCGCGAGACGTACGTCGCGGCGGTCGTCGAAAGCGGGCGGCGCGTCATCAAGGCGTCGGCGGTCGAAGAACGGGCGGCGAGCGGTCGGCGGCTCCGGCGCGGCGACGGCGGCGTGAGGAGCTTCGGCGGCGGCGCGGTCGATCGGCGGGCCGGGGCTTCGCTGCAGAGCTTCGGCGGCGCGGTCGATCGGCGGGTAGGGCTGCAGAGCTTCGCGCGGAGAAGAAGAGATGGGAGCGGCGGTTCGGGCGCGAAACTTATAGGAAGCGACCTTTAGTCACGGTTGGTGAGACTAACCGCGACTAAAGGGTTTTTCGGCGGGTTTTTTGTTCCCGCGCGGAACTAGACCAACCGCGACTAAAGGCCATTTTCATAATTATTTTCATTTCAAAATCTAAAAAATACAAATAATATATCAAAAAATTCAGAAAAATAAAACTAATTCATTTCAAAATCTTAAAAATACAAATAATATATCAAAAAATTCAGAAAAATAAAACTAATTCATTTCAAAATCTTAAAAATACAAATAATATATCAAAAAATTCAGAAAATAAAACTAATTCATTTCAAAATCTTAAAAATACAAATAATATATCAAAAAATTCAGAAAAATAAAACTAATTCATTTCAAATTGTTAAAAATACAAATAATACATTAAAAAATTCATAAAAATAAAACTAATTCATTTCAAAATCTTAATAATACAAATAATACATCAAAAAATTCAGAAAAATAAAACTAATTCATTTCAAAATGTTAAAAGTAAATTTCTTCCCACCTCTGTCTTCCCGCCCCCTCTTCCCACCAGTTCTTCCCGGCCGCCTCTGTCTTCCCGCCCCCTCTTCCCACCAGTTCTTCCCCGCCGCCTCTGTCCGCCCCCTCTTCTTCCCACCAGTTCTTCCCGGCCGCCTCTGTCTTCCCGCCCCCTCTTCCCACCAGTTCTTCCCGGCCGCATCTGTCTTCCCGCCCCCTCTTCCCACCAGTTCTTCCCGGCCGCCTCTGTCTTCCTGCCCCCTCTTCACACCAGTTCTTCTCGGCCGCCTCTGTCTTCCCGCCCCCTCTTCCCACCAGTTCTTCCCGGCCGCCCACCCAACACTGTTAGAGGAGATGGAGTCTTTCACGGGCTTGCAGGAAAATTTTCCCGAGGAGCAACTTCCGAAGATGCCGTAGGGCGTGTGCACCGACGACATCTTCGAGAAGTTGCGCCACGGGAGATTTTCCAACCCTTTACTCCATCCATGGGGATGAAACTCTCCATACCTGCTAGGTTGGCTTGTTGGTCTGCTTGCCAAGGCGTATCGATGCTCCTTTTATAGGAACGGCGCCGCTTCTGCTTTGTCTTGTTCCTCCGACAGGGCGTCATGCGCTACATGCTTTATCTCATCGAGCAGTGCGTCCACCCACGCGTCCTTATCCTGCCGACATCTTTAGTCATGGTTGCACCCTCCAGCCAGGACTAAAGCTTACCCAAACGTCCTTATCCCACCGACAGTTTTCTTAGATGACACAAAAACCACATTTAGTCCCGGTTGCACCCACCAGCCGGGACTAAAGCTTACCCAGACGTCCTTATCCCCCCGACCGTTTTGTTAGATGATACAAAACCACCTTTAGTCCCGGTTGCACCCACCAGCCGGGACTAAAGGTTAGATGACCAGCTCTGGATTCCTCTTCTTCTCGCCATTTCTTCCCTGTCTTCCCGCCTCTTTCTTCCCGCCACTTTCTTCCCGCCACTTTCTTCCCGCCTCCTGTCTTCCCGCTCCCATTTTTCCCGCCATTTCTCACTACATATATGTACCCCGGCTTGACCAGCATTATCACATCTCTACAATCTCTCATCACTCTCTCATGGCTTCCACCGCACCCACTCTAACCTACCAGCAGGTGGAGGAGCTTTGCGCCTCGAACTACCCTTGCCCACCGGGCTACCGCGTCCCCGCCGGCTGGAGCCTAAGCGTTGGAGGCGTGCCGGTCCCTCCCGTCCCTCAGGGTACTGCGCGCCGAGCGGCCATCACGAACCACTACTACCTCGATCTCACGCCGGAGCAGCGGATGAATCCCCGCTGGCATCCCGATAACCAGCATACTTGGGACGCCTTCTTCATCAATCGGCGTGACAGGGCGCTCTCCAGGTATGAGGAGGACGGTCTGCCTCCTGGGAACTTCCACGAGGCCGGCCGTCGGCTATGGTGGTACGGCCGGACTCTACAGAGCGTCATGGACTACATCACGGCCGGCGATATCCCCCGCCTGCGCTACCCTCAGTTCGAGCCACGAGCACCGCCCGACAACAGCGACGACGACGGCAGCAACGCCAACGGCGACAACTTAGAAGGCGACGACTACCAGTACAACGGAGGGGACTATGAAGACTACGAGTATGCATATTATACGCCTAGGCAGGAGTATGACTAAGTCATTCAAAATTTCATGTATCATCAATGGTATTTATGGCATGGCCAATCAATTTTGGTAATGCTAGATCCACCAAATCCCATGCAATTACGGCTCCTCTAGTCCTTTTCCCATTATACGCCTAGGCATGAGTATGACTAAGTCACTCCAAATTTCATGTATCATCAGTGGTATCTCGAATCAATCGAATCATTCGAAAATGGACACCAAACACATCACAGTTAATATAATTCACATGATCCATTCAACAAAGTTTGGTACAATAAATTATTACACATCATTTTTTCCCTTGTGTCCCTGCATGCTTACGATTGGGCCGTATCCATGGAGCATCCTCATCATTTAACTTAATGCTTGGGTCGGTGTTCACTTTGAAGGGCGGAATTTCACCAAACATATTATAATCTACTGACATGTCTGTCTTGTCCTCCGCTCCCATGATGTTTCTTTTCTCTGAAAGAACAATGTGGCGCTTTGGATCATCGCATGATGTACTGATCGTTTTCTTATCTTTCTGTTTCCTCGGTTTGCTACTCATGTCCTTCACATAGAAAACCTGAGCGACATCTTTCGCTAGGACGAATGGTTCTTCAAGGTAACCAAGATTGTTGAAATCCACCATTGTCATTCCGTATTGCTGGTCCACCTTTACCCCACCTCCTGTTAGCTTGAACCATTTGCACTGGAACAAAGGGACCTTAAAGGAGGGTCCATAGTCAAGTTCCCATATCTCCTCTATGTAACCATAATATGTGACCTTTTGCCCATTCTCGGTTGCTGCATCAAAGCGGACACCAGTGTTTTGGTTGGTGCTCGTTTTATCTTGGGCGATCGTGTAAAATGTATGCCCATTTATCTCGTACCCTTGGAAAGTCATTATAGTCGAAGATGGTGTCTTGGCCAACATGTACAGCTGATCTACAACATCATCGTCATTCATTAAATGTTTTCTCAACCAACTGCCGAAAGTCTCCATGTGGGCCTTCGTAATCCAGGATTCAGGCTTCCCCGGGTTGTCCTCGCGTAAAATATTCTTGTGTTTCTCAAAGTACGGAGCCACCAAGATGGAATTGGTCAGAGCTGTGTGGTGTGCTTCAGTCATAGAATGGCCATCCATACATATCGTTGATTTCCTTCCGATCGTGCCTTTTCCACTTAGTCTCCCCTCGTGCCGCGATCGAGGAAGACCAATCGGCTTAAGGTCAGGAACAAAGTCAACACAAAACTCAATTACCTCCTCATTTCCATAGCCCTTGGCAATGCTTCCTTCTGGCCTAGCACGGTTACGAACATATTTCTTTAATACTCCCATGATCCTCTCAAAGGGGAACATATTGTGTAGAAATACATGACCGAGGATGGAAATCTCTTCGACTAGGTGAACCAGGAGGTGCGTCATAATATTGAAGAAGGATGGCGGGAACACCAACTCGAAACTGACAAGACATTGGACCACATCGTTCTGTAGCCGTGGTAGATCTTCTGGATTGATTACCTTCTCAGAGGTTGCATTGAGGAATGCACATAGCTTCACAATGGCTACTCGAACATTTTCCGGTAGGAGCCCCCTCAAAGCAATCGTAAGCAATTGCGTCATAATCATGTGGCAGTCGTGAGACTTCAGGTTTTGGAACTTTTTGTCCGCCATGTTTATTATTCCCTTTATATTCGACGAGAATCCAGACGGGACCTTTGTACTGCTCAGGCATTCAAAAAAGATGACCTTCTCTTCTTTGGTCAGAGCGTAGCTGGCACGACCTTGAAACCATTCCGGATGCCGGTCATTAGGGTCTTTCAAACGTTGCTGGTCCTGCCGTGCTTCCTTTGTATCATTTGTCTTCCCATACACGCCCAAGAAGCTTAGGAGGTTCACGCAAATATTCTTCGTAACATGCATCACGTCGATTGCAGAGCGGACATCTAGGACTTTCCAATATTCTAGCTCCCAGAATATAGATTTCTTCTTCCACATGGGTGCGTGCCCGTCAGCTCCCTGCGGAACTGATTGTCCGCCAGGACCCTTTCCAAAGATGACTTTCAAATCCTCGACCATATCAAATACCTCAGCACCAGTACGTTCCGCAGGCTTCGGCCGGTGATCTGCCTTGCCGTTGTAATGCTTGCCTTTCTTTCTTACGTTATGAATTTTCGGAAGAAATCGACGATGCCAAAGGTACACATTCTTCTTACAATTTGGCAAATATACACTTTCAGTCTCATGTAAGAAGTGCGTGCATGCATTGTATCCCTTATTTGACAGTCCCGAAAAGTTACTAAGAGCAGGCCAATCGTTGATGGTTACGAAAAGCAACGCTCGTAGGTCATATTCCTCTTCTTTGTGCTCATCCCACACACGTACACCAGGTCTGCCCCACAACTGTAAAAGTTCATCAACTAATGGCCTTAGGTACACATCGATGTCGTTGCCGGGTTGCTTCGGACCTTGGATGAGCACTGGCATCATAATGAACTTCCGCTTCATGCACAACCAAGGAGGAAGGTTGTAGATGCATAGAGTCACGGGCCAGGTGCTATGGCTAGAGCTCTGCTCGCCAAAAGGATTCATGCCATCTGTACTTAGACCAAATCTTATGTTCCTTGCGTCAGCTGCAAAATCTTTGAACTCTCTATCGATCTTTCTCCATTGCGTTCCATCTGCGGGGTGTCTCAACTCCCCGTCCGACTTACGGTCCTCTTTGTGCCATTGCAACAACTTGGCATGCTCTTTGTTACTGAACAGACGTTTCAACCGTGGTATTATAGGAGCATACCACATCACCTTGGCGGGAACCCTCTTACTGGGTTTCTGGCTCTCAACATCGTCACCAGGGTCATCGCCTCTGATCTTATAACACAATGCAGTGCATACCGGACATTCATTCAAATTCTCGTATTCACCGCGATAGAGGATGCGGTCGTTAATGCATCCATGTATCTTCAGAACCTCTAAACCTAGAGGGCAGACAACCTTCTTTGCTTCGTACGTACTGGCGGGCAACTTGTTATTCTTTGGAAACATATTCTTCATCATTTTCAGCAAATTTTCAAATCCCGAGTCAGAGACCTTCATGTGCCTTCCATTTCAGCAAATCCAGTGTGCAGCCTAGCTTTTTCAGACCATTATCGCATCCGGGGTACAGCAACTTTTTGTGATCCTCTAACATGCGATCCAAATTCTCCATCCCCTTTTTAGTTTCGCAGCGTCTCCGTGCATCAGCAATGGTCCGACCAAGATCATCAACGGGCTCACGTGCCTCTTCTTCACCTTCCCCTTCACCTTCCCCTTCACCTTCCCCACCTTCAGCATCCTCCATGAAAGTATCACCGAAATGATCAAGATAGTTGTCATCGATGAAATCATCCCCTTCTTCATCTTCTTCCATTATAACCCCTCTTTCTCCATGCTTGGTCCAACAATTATAGCTTGGCATGAAACCGTGCCGAAGCAGGTGCAGGTGAACTTCTCTTGAGGAAGAGTAACCCTTCTGATTCTTACAGCAAACACATGGACAGGTAACAAAACCCCCCCCCCCCCTGCTTGTTCGCATTAGCCACTACGAGGAAATCTTTCAAACCCGTAGTGAACTCGCCGGATAGTCGGTTACCGTACATCCATGGCCGATTCATCTGCATTATTATTATATAAAGTATATAATTAACCATCATGCATTTGTTAAACTAACTAGCTAGAAATAATAGAAATTAAACAATGAACTACACACATGCATATTTTATCAATGACACATGAAAGGTTCAAGTTGCTAACCGCGATCGAGGAAAAATAAATGAGAAAGCTCAAGTGTGGCTCGGACACTTCATATCATGTTTCTTTCTATCTCTCGGGCATTTCATCGAACACCTTCTATGCATAAGAGGAACCAAAATCAAACCAACCACCCACTTGTGAAGGTTGTGAAGAAAGTGGCACCAAATGGCTAAGTGAGTGTGCTGAACGGGTATATATAGGGGAGGAGCTTTAGTCGCGGTTGGCCTGGCAAACCGCGACTAAAACCCCTCACGTGCACCAACAGGCCACCGAGCGCCCTGGGCCCAGGTCTTTGGTCGCGGTTCGCCTCCCGAACCACGATTAAAGATCCATTTAGTCGCGGTTCGAAAGATTTGGGGACTAATGGGGCTGGATGGAAGCCTCATTTTCTACTAGTGCAAGTACCATAGAACATCCTAGGAAATTGATTCACGTATAGGAAAGTGGATTGGGCTCTGTTATTAGTAGCACCGTGATTTCAAAACTACGCCATGAAATCAAATTTCACATTTTTCTATTCCTGCCTTTTTCTCCCTAGTAACTGGGAGGCAAAAAATATCTAAAAGAATATGCCTTATCTTATCACTAAATCACCTTTTTCACTAAGCACCTCTAACATTGTGGAACCAGAAATAAGGATATCTATTTACGTGGAAACTATATCTATTTCTTCAAAATCTTTCTTATAATGTATTTCTAGGCTATTTTGTAGGCATGATTAATTGTTATTCTATCATGTTAGGTGTGTCTTGTTGATTGTACGATGGGTCCGTATTGGCTTTCGACACGTGGCCCACATGGTAGGCTCTCACCTTCTATGACCATTGCGAGCTATCTATTAGATCTAGACTGTCTTTAGAACTCGAAATGAGGTGTTGTTGGTTGCTATGACATTGTATTGAGTTTCTCTTTGTGATGGCGCGAGTGCATGACCTCGATATCCGGCTCTTGTGGTGCTCATGATCCTTGTCTACCTATGTGTCATGGTATTTTTCCGTCTATATATTTGTTGTTTGGCAGAGAAGCACGCGTTCGGTAGGATAGATGGTAGCACAAAGAGACACAAAGTTTATACATGTTCGGGCCCGTGTGTTAAAGATCTTACTCTTGTGGCTAGTTGATGGATTATCTATGAGTATATGCTCGAGCACGAGCCTGTCCATGGTGGATGAATGGTGGTGGCTATTAGATGAGTTATGGGAGAGTTGTGTGTTTGCTCGACGGCTCCTTAGGTACTTTATACATAGGATTACCTAGGGTTACGGATGTCGAGCCATTTCCTATAGTGGCAAGTGGATCATAGCGAGGTATTACAAATCTGATCTTAGGACGGTGACATATCATATCCAATGATCCTAGAACATATCCTTAACCTGATCCTAGCTTGATCCTTGCAAGATATGCACACCAAGACGTCTTCCAAGCATGTGTGGGCTGATCGCCAATGTCCGCAAGCTGATGATCTTCCAATCGAGTGGTCGGGGGCCATGACCTCGTCAATATGGGACATGTTGAGCAGTGGGCCCTCCTAGAAGGATATTCATGGAGGGATCGTCGATGAGTCTAAGAATCTGTTAAATCTAAGTAAGTCTAAGAAATATGGTGTAGCTTGCAATATCTAGAATTTTGCATCGATTGGGGAATTTCCTCTCACCACTTAATTATATGTTTGACTATCTAAAGCTCAGGTACATTAGAGTGCAATCTACCAATACCAAAAATTTGTCCTACATGTTGTTAGCAACGTGTGAGTGTATCTACAAATAGGTGGTAGTAGTGTTCTGGTCAATTATGTTGCCGCAATGCTTCTTGTCGACCGAAGATCCTTTGACCCCGTGACAATATTGCGTGAGGATCAAACTTTGCCTTGATCTCAGCTATTCTGCTCCACTTGGCGCCAAAATGTTGTTGCCATCCATCCTGGGACATGTGGTGTGGGAGGTATTGCTTGCACTCGATACCCTCTTTATCGCAAAATGTTAGCACTGCCTTGTTCTCCCTCTCTAGTAGCTCTAGGTCACTAGGAACCACCGCCGACCGGAGCAATCCCACGGTGTAAAACATATCCTCTCCAGCAAGTGGTGCCACGACAGTCATCCGGTCGTCCCACTTGTTCGTGTTCATGGGGTACATGAGGATGACCCCGACCGGGTTGGTGCCACCGAGGAGACCCTTGACCACGCCGGTGTCGAAGTCAAGAATGCGTGACCGGGGGATGAAGAGGTTTAGCCACGGGTGTGGCACATCCCATAGCCCCGCTGACCGGAGCACCTCCTCCTCCTCGCGCACGCGGTCGAGGAATTGGACGTAAGTCACATCCTTCGTGAACACGAACCCTGGCACAAAGCTTAGCTGCTCTAGCACCTTCTCCAATTTCTTGTCCACATAGGAGGCAGTTGTGTCGTTGTAGTACATGGCGGCTTCAATGATGTAGATGGCGGCAGAGCCAGACACAGAGGCGAGCCCAGCGAGCCTATTGATGTCGGCTTCGGAGAAGAAAGGTGTCGACTTAGGGCCCTCGGTCAGCGTCCTGTTGAGCTGGACCTGGCCTTCCGCGTAGTCGAACCCGGCCTCGCTAGCCCGCTTAGAAATGAGCAACTCCTGGTCTCTTGTGAACATGGCGACATCCGAGTATGCGAGCCTGACCCAACGGACCCGCTTCGGGGCCTGCTCGAGCGCGATCCGAGCCCGAGTGATGACCCCGAACTGGCCGAGCCCGCCCAACGCTGCGAAGAACAGGTCCGAGCTCTTCTCACGTGAGCACGTCACCATGTCGCCCGTCCCTGTCACCACGACGAGCTCCTGCACGTTGGTGATCTGCGGGCCGTGCCGGAACGCCTGCCCGCCGATACCAGCGTTAGAGAGCGTACCGCCGGCGGTGATGCGGAGGTAGTCCGTCCACGCGCGCGGCGCGAGGCCGTGCTGCAGCGTCGCGCCAAGGACGTCGATCCACAGCTGCTCGCCGCCGGCGTCGACGTAGTCCGCGGACACGTTGATGCGGCTGTGGTGACCGCGACCCAGCGCGCGCATGTCGACGACGACGCCGCCCGGGGCGAGAGACTGCCCGCTTACGGAGTGGCCCTGCCCACGCGGCGACACGGGGAACGGCCCCGGCGAGGACGCGGAGAACCGGATGAGCGCGGCGATGTCGCTGGGCGTGGCAGGGTGGAGAACTGCCTCCGGCGTGGCCTCGACGATGCGGCCAAAGTCTGAAGACGCCATCGCCGTCGAGTTGCGATCGATGCGGATCTTGGAGGCGATTCCAAGGGCAAAGAGATCACGGGGAAGACCACCAGCGGGCATTAGCCGGAGCTGGCCGGTGACCACGGAGACGAAGCTGGCCATGCCGATGAGAAATGCGACGAAGCGAGTTCTTGCCATGGCAGCAGTACCGGATTTGGAAATGCTTAGGTCAGTAGACAGAATGATTGATGCTTGTGTGTTGTTTCAGGTCCAGAACTTCATGACATTTTATAGGGTAGCATTATGTCTAGCAGAAGTTGACAAATGTAGGTCGTGCAGAGTTCTTGAATTGTTTTACGTTAGCATTATTGGTTTGAAGTGTATTGACTTCGGAGGGGGGAAATAATTAAGGATGCCAAAAGCATGGTTAAGGAAAACTAAATCCCTTGCAAAAAAAAAAAGCTTGATGAGATGGCTGCATCTCATGGTTTTGACTTGGAGAGTACATAACTAATGATTGTTGGAGCTATATTTAAATCTATCCCATTCTTTTTGCTTTGTTTTAAGTTTTGACCCGGGCTAGTGGAGAAACGGGCTGCTCTGTTTCTGTTCGTTTTCATGCCAGTTGAACAAACACTTTGGTTTGTTAATTAAGCAGAACGATGCCCTTTTTCTCTATTAATACTGGGCAGCTCCGTTCGTCTTGTTACAACTGGGACGATTCTCACTCAGCGCCACATCATAAGCGAGGTTGATAAAATAAGATTGCTAACCTAAAACCCAAACATGAATTAATTTGGCAGTACTTTCCCGGGGATAGGTGATTAGATTGAACGAAGTGAAGGGAAAGAAGACCAATTTTTCATCGACCGTGGCCAACACTTAATGATCTAAAGACATTTCCTTGTATATGTTAAAAGAAGACGTTTACTTCTATTACCTAGCAAAAAATCTCCCACTATTACTCATACTAGTTGACTCCCCGCGCGTTGCAGCGGAAAGTAGTAACAAAATATTTTGATACAATAAATTGTAGAATATAAGTGTAATAGAAAAAAGTGGAGGCTAATGAAATTTCTGATTACTATGATTATCAATGATTTCACCTTGGAATACAATGTTTGGAACTGCCAGCAGTATATTTTTCTTAGACCATTTCGAGAATAGCATAAAAGAAAACTTGTGCATATACTAAACGGATCAAATGGTAAGGAAAATGGTATGAGACAGTGCACAAAATCATTGATTATCTTCCAGTCACCTTTATTTTACAACATTTTCAAAGACACATCCTGTTTTTTCTTCTTCCCATATATGCCACTAACCTGCAAAAGGGATACAACAACTATGATTAGAGCAAAAACTTCAATATTTAGCAGTATGGTATTATTATAGATGTGCTTGAGAAAACCATAGGCTTGTCATTTCGGCAAGTAGCTAGTAAGCTGGGATTCGTCAAGCTATTAAAAAGCCAATGAATTTATCTACATGACTTTTGGCTTATAATTGAAAAATTGTTTCTAGTCTGAAGAGGATAAACCTAAGACTAATCAATGCAAATGGAGTGATAGATCTTGTCACACCTGGGGCCTTGTGCAGATTACCTCTGGATGGATCATGGATGTAAAACTTTACCAAATGTAGCTGTCAGTATGGCATGCAGCGAAGGACCAGGGAAAACAGGTTCAGCGTTCACGTCATATTGAGCACCTGCAAGTAAAAATCTGTGAGTCATCCTTTTCTAGGGGCAATGGAGGAAACGGAAGAGAGTGGATCACCAGCGGCAGCGCCCATACCCACCTGAACTGGAGAAGGATCAGAGGGTGAAGGTGGACGTGACAGTTTAAAGGGCGAGAAATCTGCGCGACCTCGTCATCTGCCGCCATTAGTTTCCGTTTTTCGTGGAGATCGTGGGGGAGATGAAGAGAAGGCGGCTTCACGGATTGATGGCGAAGATAGAGCGGGAGGCATTAATGGCTGTAGGCTGTGTGGGAGATCCGTTTGGTGTGTCGATGAGGAAGATGAAGTATAGTATTGGGCTGGTTCATCACGTTCTTCTCTTTTTAGATCTGGCAGATTCGTAGAATCGGGAGAGAAGTGGGCTGATGAAAGACTGGGCTGGATGTGGGCTAAAAATTCGGTTCGGCAGCAACATTGGGCGAAAAGAAAATCCTCAAAAGAAAAGCTTGGGTCGAACATAACAGGGAGGGTTGAGACGATCAGACCTTGGGAAACGCTGACGTGGCAGATTTTGTGGGGTGTATGAAATGTGAAACTGAAAAAGTGATGTGGCATGCTTGCATGTTGAGAGAATTATTTTAGTGGGTTGCTCCTATTTAGATACTAGATGATACCCCGCGCGTTGCGGCGGGATTTTTCAGCAATGTACAAAATAAGAATTCATATATTTATAGATTTATGAAAACTTTGATGTAAAGTAGAGCATTTCATTGATAAAAAAGTTTATTACATGATCTCTCTGCTTGATGAACGCATTGGTCACTATTCATCTTCTTACATTTTGTCATCGGAAAGGATAGCCCTCACATGTATCTTTCCATGTTTGATGTATTCAGTTGTGGATTGTATGATCTGACCCAAGAATGCTTGTGATGTCAGCGCGTGAATACCTCCCTTGGTTCCCCTCTTGTGAGTTTTGGCATTGCATCAGTATAGGTCTTGCTAGGTTCGATCTAGCGGTCAGCTGAAGATGGAAGTACGTGCGCTCTGCACAGTTTTGCTAGGTTCAGTCTAGCAATCAGCTGAAGATGGAAGTACTGCGCGGTCGGCCCTGGCTTGCTACAGCAGCTTTAAAATGGACGTTTGCAAAAGAATTAACTGAGGTAGTTTTTTTTTAGCATAGAATTAGTATTGATTACTTTGTTTAAGTTTTAGTTGGCAGCGGTTGTTTTTTGCCTGCAAGAACAGCAGACATACTTGTGTTCTGCACAAACCAAAGCTCACGATGCAAGGCAGATTACCAACCAAACTTGTATAAACTGCCGTAGGGGTAAGTAATGAGAATATATGGCGGTAGAGTGTAACGAAGAGATGAAAAGAGAAGTGCATAGTAAAGAGAGAAAAAGAGTAAAAGATAAGGAAACATTTTCATTGGAAGGATGTATTTTGACCTCTAATTATTGCAAAAGCAAACTGTAGAAAAAGGATGGCATGGACATAATTCCAAATTCGGCAGAACGTTACAAATGAGAAATTATCAATGAATAGAAGATGGATAAAACTAAATGGAATCTGTTCTGAAGCATATATCTCTTCTTCAGAACTATCATTGGAATAAGGTCATCGCACTTGTCAGCCCATCAAGTAAAACAAATGTATATTTCACACTGAAAATCTGAATTCAGAAGTGAACTTAGACCGCAAGAAGGGGAAACTTGATAAAGACATGTGTGGCTAGTTGGTTGCAAAGTTGTTAAATGTTTACCTTCCAGGCTGTTAGATGTAACACAATGGATATGGAGGTGCAAATAGTTCGCAACTCTGCAGCTGAAATTGACATTTTTTATAAGAAAAAATGGCTTGCCCATAAATGCTTACCAAGACAAAATACCAGCAGGAAGCAGAGATTAGAAGATGCGTGATCTGATTCGCTGTAAACTAAACAAATCCCATATGGAAATAAAAAAACGTAGATTCCGATGAGTGATTGTAAAGTTCTGAAGACATTTGGCAGAACTGGAAAGGAGATCACTTTTTTTATGTCGGTCTGTGTCCATTCTTGCCCATCAAGAGTATAGTGGTCCTTCTCCGGATAGTTCTTCAAATGGGAACTGCTAAATATTGCACTGGCTGGTAATATAAATAAGGCAGACGACCTGTTAAATATTGCACTTCTTCATAAAATTAAGTAAAAAATCCTCACCTACAAAAAAGGTTTTAGTCTCATCTCTCTTTTTATTTGTAAAGCACATCCTGCGAAGGTATACCTTAGATTTATTTAGAAGAATAGAGTATGACCACCAAATTGGAGGTAAATACCTTTTTGACTGTTGGTTCTATTAGTTGTAACACAATGCATATGGAGGTGCAAATAGTTCGCAACTCTGCAGCTGAAATTGAATTTTTTTGGAAGGAAAACTGACTTACCCATTGCTTACCAAGACAAAATACCAGCAGTAAGCAGAAATTAGAAGATGCGTGGGTTGATTCACTGCAAACTAAACAAATAAATGTAAGAGATGATAGCTTGTGTACCAATTTAAGCACGTAGTGTTGTCCAGTATGGTCATAGGCGTGATGATCCGCATTGCAGAATGATCCGCATTGCTTCAGCAACCAGCTTAGAATCCAATTGAAATCCAATCAAAGCACCATGAAGAATCCAATGAAATTCCAATCAGATTGGGGTAGGCATAATGTCGAGCAGCTTTCCAGCATAATGGCAACCTTATAGACTGGCAAAAAATGAGTCAGTGAATAAGATGAGAATGGAGATATGAGAACCTGGAGCGGAAACTACCAGAGTGGAGGTGATCTTTTTAAGCATGGAGGCAGCGTCCGGTCAGTTCCACCTAGCAGTTTCTTATGCATTTACAGGGAACTGATGGCTGATGAATGCTAGGCACAATGGGATGGTTTGACGAGCATTTGTGGTGAGGAGGGCATAGATCGCAGCGGATGGATTTGTGTGGCCATGAATTCTTAGGTAACGGGCGAAGGTGGAGAGAAACATCATGGAAGACGAACGACGGCCGAGCCGTGGTGGGGCAGAGATCGATGGGGAGAGATCGTTGGGGACGCGAGGAAGGGGAAGAGAGTCAGCCGGTTCATGGGCCGGTGTCGGGCCATCTGGCGAGGAAGGGCAGCAGAGATCGATGTCGATGGGGAGAGGATCCGCTCGCCGGTGCTCCGGTTCTGTCTCCGTTCGGGCGTCTGGAGAGGAAAGGGAGAGGATCCGCGCGCCGATGGAGCCTCCGTCGTGGGGAGATGAAAGGGAGAGAATCCCGCGCGCGTGGTGCTGCATCCGGTCGGGCGTGGCGGTCTGGACGTCTGTTCGAGCGTGGTGTGTGTGGAGAGGAAGGGCAACCGGACGTGTCGGGGCGCGTGGGTGTGGCACGAAATTTGACCCAGTGACGTGGCTCAATGTGAGGCCAGCAAAATGAAACCAAGTATTAAGAAAGAGAAGATTATAGATTACGGTATAACCTATAAAAGTACTCCCTTTGTTTTGTTTACCAAACTTTGTAAAATTTGACCTAATATTTAGAAAATAGTATTGATATCTATTATATAAAATCTATGGTATTAGAATCATCAAAAGTATATTTGCATATTGTATGCATTTGATATTAGGAGTGTTGATAGTTTTCTCGACATTTTTTATCGAACTTTACAAAGTTTGACTTCAACTAAACCTAAAACACAAGGTAAATAAAAAATGGAAGGAGTATATGAGTGTGGTTTTTCAGGAGGTGTGTGCCGTTTTGGAGGCCGAGCTACATGTCTTTTTTTTTATCTTCAAACACTTAAATCTCGTATTTTAAAGTTTCAGAAAAGTCGAAAAAAATTCAAGAGGTAGCCAATAATATATGCTACAGTGTGTAAAATTTCAATGCAAATTAATTTGTATTTTAGGTTACACAAAATTGACAAAATCTGATAAATTTTATATTCTTGAAATGTGCACTATTCACTATAAAATTTGTCAGAATTTGTTATTTTTGTGTTAGCCTAAAATATCGAGTAGTAACCATTGTAGTATGCATCATTTGTTATATCTAGACTTTTGTTTCGAATTTTTTTAAAACTTCAAATACAAAATTTGTGTGTTTGCAAATAAAAAGCTACGTGTAGCTCAGCCTCTGTTTTAAGTTTTTCAGAAGTATATATGCTATTTTGGTAGCTCGGGAGCGTAGGCTTAGGTGAGGAGTTGTCGCCTCTTGTTGATAACAGCTTGGCCGCTTGTGGGCGTCGTAATTTTGCCGATTGACAACACTTCTATCATATGCGATGGAATGAGTCAGCGAGACCAGGTTTGGCCTCACACTGAACTGCTAACCATGTTTTCGCTGTGATGTAGGCCTAGTTGACATTCCGGTCTAGCGATATCTTAGAAAAAACTAATGGGATGTCCGGATTCCGGAATGTAAGCAATAGAAATCCTAGTTCATGTAAGCAATAAAAATTCCCCGAGACGGCAGGACCTGTCAGGTATTAACAGGCTAGAGGTATATGATATTGCAGATCGGGAGGGTGCCTGAACGTTGAGGAAAATATATGTCCAGACCAAATCAAATCTTCTGATACGTCAACCGGTTGAATAATCTCCACGAGTTAGTGGTGATTACTTCAGAACTATCCGCCCCTCAAAGAAGCTCCAAAGCCAACACAGAGGGTGTTGCCTTTGCCGCTGGTTCATGCACACAAGCGGCTACTGATACCACTCATGTATCTGCTGGTTCAAAACTATATATGTCTGATGAAAAACTGGTAGCTTGTCAACTGTCATACTTCAACGATGGAAATGAGTAAATTAATAAGCTCTTGCGTGAGATTTTTAGATATCAAACTTAGCCTTCGAGGGTGGAATTTCGGCCCTTCACATCACCGAGTTCTCCAACCTACAGAGAAAATTTCTAGTGAGGCCGCAGACACAATTACTTGCAAGCTCACCAACTCTAAAAATACTCTTCGCCCCATCCTACTTGGCGCAATTCGAGGTGGCATCAACATCCTTCATCAAGAGGCGGCGGTGTGGGAAAATTTTCCCAAGTGCAATTTTTTTGTATGATCGATTTGCAACATTTTTCAACTTTGCAAGCAGGAACCAGAGACGGTGGCATTCTTCATGTTCAAATGTAGATACTCCCTTCATATTTGGAGCGGCTAAGGAGTGACTTGTCTTCCTAGATTTTGACACCACTCAATGGGCTTTGTTTTGGCAATATTGATGAATGGTGGTGCACAATCACTGAAGTCCATGGATGGTGGCGCAAGGGGCTCTCTTCTTTTGTTCTCATCGCCTCTTAGGAAATTTGAAACGAGGGGAATGCAAGAGTTTTAGGAATGTCGCTTCGATATATCTGTAGTTATTTTGGCCATTATGAGCAATGCCACTAGGCTTTTGTTTGGATCCTCTTAGCTCCTTGTAGTATGAACTCTTAATATCTTCTTAACCAATGAAATAGGGAAAGCTTTTATCTCATTTTTTTGTAAATAAACGGAGTGCAAGTGATGGTAGATGGCATAACCAATGGCCCGCGATCCTATTTGGGGCCCTGATTTGTGGTGTTAAAGTGAAAGTAAATATACTCCTTATATGTTTGACATGTTCTAAGTAAAGTGTCTCATTCCCATGTAACACAATTGCCTAAACCACACGCTACTCAACTTAGGCCACAAGATGTTCCTCCTCGTATGCAAATAGCTTGTAACGAGGTGGCAATGAGGTACCTCCTGCTCCCTTGTATGAGTGGTGCTTAAAACTTATGTTAAAAGATTGACCGTCCATACTGAATTGACATGACAAACAGACAAATGGCATCCTCCACCTCCTACTTTTATTTAGTATTTGCATAGCTTTTTATTTTGATCAGTTTCATGTGAGTGCCCATGCTATAAATTTCCACCATGATACTGTTGAAATAAATGGGCTAAATCATTTGGCCCATGTAGTATTTCAGTTTTGCCTTTAATCTCAAAGCCCACATAGTGACAGCCCATGTGAGTTTGAGCTCGATTTGGTGGCAGCTCACTAGGGAGTGACAAGAGGTGCGAAGTTTAGTCTCATATAGAAAGTTGGGAGGAACTTAGACCACCTTATAAGGTGGGTTGTTTTACCACTAGAAAGCGCTCCACCTCCTCCTCGCTCGACTCGTCACGTCACGTCACGACGCGCATCGCGCTCGTGGATTGAGCCTCGAGCCGAGACTTTCCTTTCTTTTTGCAGTTCAGGAAAACAAATAGAGTCCTAGACAAACGCGTCGCAGATGGTTCCTGATCCTATATAATCTCTTGCCCGACTACCGCAGAAACACATCAAATACACGAGTTAGGGTTTCCACCTCTCTTTTTGGGAAGCGCTCGCGCGACTGCTTAAGTTCTTCATCACGGGTCGTCTTCCGTCCAAGTCAGGCGGTGCTGCCTACCGTCGTCTTCAACGCCGTCTACTTCGACCCATCGTTCCTGTCGTCAACAACGTTGTCATCAACAACGTTACTACTGTGACATCATCTGCTACACCTTCACCGCCACCTCCACCAGATCGGTACGTGCGACATATCTCGATCTACTTAGCGATGGATGTTGTACCATTTGCCCTGCTACTATTCATGTTGATTAATGCATCTAGTATGTTCGAGTTTCACATGTTAGTAGTTACTGTCGTCATGCTTATTATTCTGGAATTAATCATGGAAATTGTGCCTAATTATCCAACAATCTAAAAACCTAATTGTAGGCAATTTCCTGAGTTAACTATGGCTGGTTTTACTGATGCACTGAGGTCGGATAAGTTACCGGTGTGCACTTTAAGAGGTGAAAGATTAAGGCCACGCTCTGGCTTACTCATCTGAAAGTATTTCAAGTTAGTAATGGCTTACCTGAAGGAACTATATCTAACCAAGGTCAGAAAAAGTTCAAGGAAGACAATACTCTCTTCGTTGGATGCGTTTTGAGTATTCTTGCTGACCGTCTGTGTGATGTGTATATGCACATAATGGACAGTAAAGATCTCTGGGATGCACTGAATGCTAAATTCGGTGCAACCGATGCAGGTGGTGAACTGTACATCATGGAGAGCTTCCATGACATCAGGATGGTGAACAACCATTCTGTAGTCGAACAAGCTTATGAGATACAGTGCATTACGAAAGAGGTTGAACTCCTTAAGTGTGCCTTACCTGATAAGTTTGTGGCTGGATGCATCATCGCTAAGTTGCCCCCTTCATGGAGGAACTTTGCCACAACTCTCAAATAAAAGAGACATGAGATATCAGTTGAAAATCTGATAGCTTCTCTTGATGTTGAGGAGAAAGCTCGGGCTAAGGATACTACTGAGAAAGGAGAGGGTCAGTCTAGCGCCAACATGGTGCAGAAGAAACCCTACAGCAAGACTAAAGGGAATAACAAGCCCTCCTTCAATAAGCCTATGAAGACTACAACTTTTAAGAAGAAGAAGATGATAAACAAAGCAGATCTGAGTTGCTTTACCTGTGGAGAGGCTGGCCACTTTTCTAAGGATAGTTCGGAGAGGGCAGACCACAAGAAAAAGGCGAAGCAAGTCAACACGGTGACCGCTAGCAATGCTGATGGGTACGATAATCTCTTTATTGTACTTTCAGTATTTTGATCTCCATGTTGGTGGATTGATACGAGTGCTATTGTTCATGTGTGTGCTGACATATCCATCTTCACTTCTTACCAGGTGATCCAGGATTCTTCCGTCTTGATGGGGAATGGGTCATATGCTTTTGTTCGTGGTGTTGGCACGGTAGATCTGAAGTTCACTTCGGGGAAGATCGTGCAGCTAAGGAACGTGCAACATGTCCTTACTATGAACAAGAATCTAGTTAGCGGCTCCCTTCTATGCAGAGATGAGTTTAAGGTTGTCTTAGAGTCGAATAAAGTAGTTGTTTCCAAGTTTGGAAAATTTATTGGTAAAGGCTATGAGTGCGGAGGCTTGTTCCGCTTTTCGCTTTTTTGTTTCAGTAATAAGTCTGTGAACCATATTTTTGGCAATGTTAGTGATGATACCAGTGTTTGGCATTCTCGTTTATGTCACATTAATTTTGGTTTAATGTCTCGGCTATCCAGTTTGAGTTTAATTCCGAATTTCACCATTGCCAAAGGTTCTAAGTGCCATAGTTGTGTGCAATCAAAGCAACCTCGGAAGCCTCACAAGGCAGCAGAGGAGAGAAACTTGGCACCTCTAGAACTCATACATTCTGATCTATGCGAGATGAATGGTGTGTTGACAAAAGGTGGAAATAGATATTTCATGACATTGATTGATGATGCGACTAGATTTTGCTATGTTTATTTGTTGCGAACTAAAGATGAAGCTTTAGACTACTTTAACATTTATAAGGCTGAAGTTGAAAATCAACTAGAGAGAAAGATCAAGCATCTTAGGTCGGATCGTGGTGGTGAATACTTTCCTAAAATCTTTGATGAATTCTGTGAGGAACATGACATTATTCATGAGAGGACGCCTCCCTACTCGCCCCAATCAAACGGGGTTGCCGAGAGGAAAAACCGCACGCTGACTGACTTGGTGAATTCCATGTTAGCCACTGCTGATTTATCAAAGGCATGGTGGGGGAGGCTTTGTTGACTTCATGTCATGTTCTGAATAGAGTTCCTAACAATAAAACCCCTTACGATGAGTGGGTTGGGAGAAAACCATCACTTTCGTATTTGCGCACATGGGGATGTTTGGCGAAAGTCATTATTCCAATTACTAAGAAGCGCAAACTTAGACCAAAGATAGTGGATTGTATCTTTCTAGGTTATGCTCCACGGAGTGTAGGCTATAGATTTTTAGTAGTTAAATCTGAGGTACCTGATATGCATGTTGATACTATTATGGAATATTGTGATGCAACATTTTTTGAGAATATGTTTCCTATGAAAGATATGCATAGCATTGCTAGAATTTCTACTAAGATAATTTCTGAGTCTAGTATATCTAATGGGTATTTTGAACAATCACATGAGAATGTTACTGAGAAGGATGACAATGAAGCTCCTAAACGGAGCAAGAGATGGAGGATTGAAAAATCCTTTGGTGATTATTTCATTGTGTACCTTGTGGATGATACTCCCACGTCCATTGCAAAGGCATATGCATCTCCAGATGGAG
This sequence comes from Lolium perenne, assembly GCF_019359855.2. NCBI lineage: Eukaryota > Viridiplantae > Streptophyta > Magnoliopsida > Poales > Poaceae > Lolium > Lolium perenne. The sequence continues at coordinate 77,548,453 of NC_067249.2, read as the reverse complement.
ATGACTGGAAAGAAGTTGTCCATAATGAGATGGACTCGATTCTTTCTAATGGAACTTGGGAGCTATTAGAACGACCCCATGGATGCAAGCCTGTAGGCTGCAAATGGGTGTTCAAGAAGAAGCTAAGGCCTGATGGTACTATTGAGAAGTACAAGGCGTGGCTTGTAGGAAAAGGCTACACACAGAGAGCAGGCGAAGATTACTTCGACACCTATTCACCTGTCGCTAGACTTACCACCATTCGAGTACTACTTTCCATGGCTGCCTCCTATGGTCTTATTTTTCATCAAATGGACATAAAGACATATTTCCTTAATGGAGAATTGAAAGAGGAAATCTATATGGATCAGCCTGATGGGTTTGTAGTAAAAGGTGCAGAAAGAAAAGTGTGCAAGTTGCTGAAATCTTTATATGGCCTAAAACAAGCACCTAAGCAATGGCATGAGAAGTTCGACAGAACTTTAACTTCAGTAGGCTTTGTTGTTAATGAGGCTGACAAGTGCGTTTACTATCACCATGGGGGCGAAGGTGTTATACTTTGTTTGTATGTGGATGGTATTCCGATCTTTGGTACAAACATGAAAGTAATACATGAGGTCAAGTCTTTCATGTCAAAGAGCTTTGATATGAAAGATCTGGGAGAAGATGATGTGATTCTGAACATCAAGCTGATTAAGAATGAGAGTGGGATTACTTTAACGCAATCCCATTATATTGAGAAGATCTTGAGCCGGTTCGGCTATATTGATAGCAAGTCTTCTCCAGCACCTTATGATCCCAGTGTGACATTGCGTAAGAACTGGAGGATTGCCATAGATTAATAGAGATATTCTCAGATCGTTGGCTCACTCATGTACTTAGCGAGCGCGACTAGACCTGACATCTCTTTTGTTGTTAGCAAGTTGAGTAGGTTCATGTCAAACCCGGGTACTGATCATTGGCATGCACTTGATAGGGTCATGCGCTACCTATGTGGTACAATGAGTTATGGGATTCACTATCCAGGGCACCCAGCTGTGCTTGAAGTATATAATGATTCGAATTGGATCTCAGATGTAGCTTATCTATACGCCACAAGTGGGTATCTATTTACCTTTGGAGGTGGCGCAGTGTCCTGGAGATCTTGCAAAAAAAAGCATATTGACGAGGTCAACTATGGAAGCAGAACTAACTGCTTTAGACACAACCACTGTTGAATTAGAATGGTTGTGTGAGCTCTTGATGGACTTGTCTGTGGTTGAAAAACCTGTTCCGACAATCCTTCTGAATTGTGACAATCAAACTGTAATTGTCAAAGTGAACAATTCTAAGGATAACACGAAGTCATCAAGACACGTAAAGATATGTTTGAAGTCTGTCAGGAAATTGCAAAACTCCGGAGTAATAACTGTTACGTATATTCAAACAGGCAAAAACCTGGCAGATCCCTTTAGAAAGGGACTATCACGTAATGTGATAGAAAGTGCATCGAGGGAGATGGGTTTGATACCCATTGATGTTATACCATAGTGGTAACAACCTTTGTGATCGGAGATCCCGTGAATTAGAACTTGGGAAGAACAAACTAGTGGTTTAATTGAGGAGAGTATTATGTAACCATCTCTATGTGAAGATGCACAACTCTCAATTGATGTAAGGCAGGTTGGCAATAAGTCTTAATGTGTTTATATTGGCTATTTTAACAAAGATGCTATCCTACCGAGCATTCTTAAAATAACACACCTATATGAGTTTGATTGTTAAATGTCGCAATCTATGAGATTTGGGTGATCTCTAGTAAACTCATGAAGATACCACGAAGTATGACGCATATGCTTCACCCGCGGGGTAGGCTATTGGCAGCCATGTACTGGTTATGACTTTGAGTGAAATCATGTTCATGCAAAACTTGAAATTCAAGGCTTAGTCCATTGTTCAAGTGTGAATGGATGTAGCTTAAGGTTCTAGGCGGAAGTTCAACTTAACAGTCTCCGCTGAAACACTGGTATATAAACAAGTAGTGAGTATTGGTAAATCTCTAAATGGGGACTTGAGATCTAGTGGGGGATTGTTAAAATAAATGGGCTAAATCATTTGGCCCATGTAGTATTTCAGTTTTGCCATAAATCTCAAAGCCCACATAGTGGCAGCCTATGTGAGTGTGAGCCCAATTTGGTGGAAGCTCACTAGGGAGTGGTAAGAGGTGGGAAGTTTAGTCCCACATGGAAAGTTGGGAGGAAGTTAGATCACCTTATAAGGTGGGTTGTTTCACCACTAGTAAGTGAGTGAGAAGAGGAGTGGTACACGAGCGCTCCTCCTCCTCGCTCGCTCGTCACGTCACGTCACGTCGTCACGACGCTCGTGGTGAGTGGATTGAGCCTCGAGCCGAGAGTTTCCTTCCTTTTTGCAGTTCGCAGTTCAGGAAAACGAATAGAGTGGCACGTCGCAGTTAGTTGGTTCGGGTCGCTCCCGGACCGTGGGGCGTGCCCCACGTTGCCTAGGGTTTCTTGAGCCTATATAATCTCTTTCCCGGCTACCACAGAAGCACATCAAATACACGAGTTAGGGTGTCCACCTCTCTCTCCTTGCGCCTCCATCCCGCCCGCCGGCGTGCACCGACGAACGGGAGAGCAGGTCTTCGGAACCGCTCGCCTTTGCGATCCTGTACGGGAGAGGGCGAATTAGGTTTTTGAAAAGCGCTCTGCGTGACTACTCAAGTTCTTCATCACGGGTCGTCTTCCGTCCAAGTCTGGCGGTGCAGCCTACCGTCGTCTTCAATGCCGTCTACTTCGACCCGTCATCCCTGTCATCAACAACGTTACTGCTGCGACATCATCTGCTACACCTTCACCGCCACCTCTACCAGATCGGTACGTGCAACATATCTCGATCTGCTTAGCGATGGATGTTGTACCGTTTGCCCTGCTACTATTCATGTTGATTAATGCATCTAGTATGTTCGAGTTTCACATAGTTACTGTCGTCATGCTTAATATTCTGGAATTAATCATGGAAATTATTGTCAACACCCGGATTTTTAATTCGAGATGCCTATTATGCCATACATCGCAATCCCAGGAAGATTGTTTTTGTAAGACATAACAGTCGATATCACAGAACATTATTCATTACAAACCATAATCGTCTTACAACAAGGGATCTCATGATCCAAACTTAAAACAACAGTTGATCTAAAGATCAGATACAAAACACATAGCGGAAGATACGTAGTAGCGGTCCATCTGTTCCACAGGCAACGCTTGACGTCGGGAGGTGATCCTAGTTATCATAGACATCCTGCTGTCCATCTTCCTGGTACTGGTTCTCCTCTTCATAGTCTGGCCATTTGAATAGTCAGGGACAAAGCCATGAGTACTTTATAAAGTACCTGCAAACTACCACTAATAGAAGTACTAGTAGCTCTAATAAGGGTTCTAAGCATCTAGGTTTATTTGCACAAAGCTAATTTTATTTCATAAACACTTAGTAGTTAAAGATCCTTTTATTTGCCTAAAATTACTCAAGTGGGAACATTAGTGTCATTTCCACAACTTGGTGGTAGTCAAGTCAAGTTCACCTTTCAAGTCATAAGTCATTTTGAAAACATCTGACAACGGAACAGTATGGCCATCCAACCATCCATGACCGCGGATGCGGCTATTCGAATAGTTTAACACTCTGCAGAGGTTGTACACTTGTACCACAACTTTTGATTACATCCGTCAGGGATAGCCCTGAATTATCATACTCAGTATGCGGATCATCAACCATTAACATTTTACTTACATACCCTAGTGTAGGCACCTCCCCTATGAGCTTGGCCTCCCAGCGATGGCGATATGCCATCCTGGGAACTGCAAAGGGCTTGGGTAGGACATTCATCTCTTTTTCACGTAATTTCACTTTTCACGGAGGCAGCCTCGGCATAACCTCTATGACGCCTGTTCAGAGGGAACTCATACTAAAATACATAAATTTCCAGTTAAGCCTTTCCCATTTTCAGGTATTGTGGGGGTACTCTAAAGTTGGAATGGTATCGCATCCGAACCCAACCATCAGTTTTTGTCACCTTGTCACCAAAAAGCCATATTCACCTTCAAAACTTTCAATAGAATGACTCATCATTCTAAGATTTTCAAAGTCATTTGATTCACAAGTTCCCATCTAGAGTAGTCAGGTTTGGCTTTAGCACTAGCAACTAGTCATGAGAGGTGCTAACTAAGTTTTAGCTATATAGGCTAAGTTTGAAACTCTTGTGGCACTCTATACTTAGACAAAAGTTAAATACAACAAGTAAGCCTTGGTAACCAAAGTAAAATATTGCAAGATAAAAACTGGGGCTTGGAAGAATCTATACCTAATAATAAAGAAAATAGTGTTTCCTTGGTTTGGTCCTTTGTCCTCTTCGTCCGTCCATAACTTTACGTACGTCGCCCCGATAATCTGGTCAATCGTATCGTATAGTAGTGGAACTCTAACCGTGTCTGCCAAGAGTGGATCCAAATTGTGTAATACTCAATCACCTTGCGACGTCTATGGAGCAAAGTCCTATACGAACTAAAACACGTGCCCACCCTGGATCGTGTTTCTATATATAACTGCTCGGTTGTCCCTTATCATATCGTCAAATCACATCTGGAATTAGGTCTCCAGCTCCAGATAGCCGCGGAGAAATAAGCATAATCATCGAGGCGACGATGGATGACTCCCGCCTGCAGTCACACGAGCATCTGGCTGGACCTTGCCAGCGTCCAAGAGGCATAAAGTGGCAGAGCACAAGTCCGTGGCTCACCTTGGTCTCCCTCGCTCCGGCTCCGCCAATGCAGCGCACGTGCTGGTAATCGTCGCCGCTCTCCTCCTCTTCCGGCGAGGCAGACACAGCAGGTGGTGCTCTCTCGGAAAGATAGAGAAAGAAAGAACGCGACAACCCAACTCTACGCTCCAGCAACGAGGATTAGATAGTGGAATCAAGTGGCAGAGGAGGACGGGGTGGCCGCGCAGAGGAGGTAGAGGTTCGGGCTGGAGGTTCACATGGTGCTGGGCGCTTGGCTAGGCGTCGAGTTGTACAACACCGGCTCGGCGGCTCCCTTGTGTAGCTCCCGGGCACGTCGATGCAAGAGCCCATTGTCTACAACTTTGGCGGCATGTACGACTACTTCATCCCTCCCTCCTTGGTTGGTAATCTTGTGCTCGGAGAGATTTTTCTTGGGTTGAATCGGGAGAACGGAGATAGGCGGCTATCGCTTGACATTCAGGAAAAGGGGCTTGATATCGGGAAACCTACTCTGTGAAGGTTGCCCGGGCGTGGCCTGACTTGACCAGCGTGGCTGCATCGAGCCCACCGTCCAGCTGTTGTGCCCCGAGCGCGTGTGCGTCGTCGAGGCCGCCGGCCTGCCGTAGCTGGCTGGTGACACACTTATGTTGTCCTGCAGCGATGCTGCTTCCCACACGTATTCAAGCAGGACTTTTGGACTTTTGATCGGTTGCTGTAGCCTTTTTGCCATGTGTGTAAACCGTGAATGAATCTAATGTGCTAGAATCTTCTGTATGCGTAAATCTATAGACACCCTGAATGCAATTGATTTGGTTTTCTGTCTGATAAGTAGTAGGAGATTGTGAAGTTCTTTATTTGTTTTTTGTCAGAGAAATTTTGAAACCTGCGTTCAGCGGAGACTGAGTAAATTTACTCTGGTGGTAAGTGACATAATTGTTCCGATCTCTAACTTACAGAAATTTTGAGAGAGATGAGTTTCCTCATACTGTACATTTTAAATTTGTTATTTTCCTAAGCTACGTGCTTTCGAATTTGGGTATACAACATGGTATGCACGTGCATCCTCTATAAGCAAAATATTTATTTAAATTTTTTAGAGGTTTGAATATATGAATTTTAGGCCCGCCTGCTTTGTATTTTCGCTTCAGGCCGGGTTTTCTGCCTTTGGTTTTCTGTTGGATGGGTGAAGGTCGCCAATTCACCGAGGCAGGGTGGTGCACAATGTAACGTAAAAGTCTCTGCGTGGGTTGACACACAGAGGAATTCGAGAAAGGGGAGAGGAGGGTGTGTGCACCGCCAAGAAGGAACTGTGATGAAGCCAAAGATGGAAGGCAGAATGTAGGTAATGTGGATACAATAATTTAAACTAAGCATATTGTCAACATGTGTTAACCCGTAGCAACGCACGGGCAAATTTCCTAGTAAGTCTTTAAACAAAAATACTAGTGCCATGGTATCTCACTAGTAGCTTGCATTAGTAGAGCTTGCCTTGGTTGGTACAATGATCAAAGTGTTCCTCCTCTTCTTCGTAGAAGACCTCCTCCTCCTCGTAGCCTTCGGTACTAGCGTCTATAAACGGATACGAGGTATACAATCACCAAACAATACTTAATTACTCTATTAACTACACAAGATGATCTAGCATCATCACAATCATCACCCAACATAATACTAGGGTTTCCATTCATTTCTTTTGAAGAGTAATTTCCTCTCATTGAAAATTACTAAGATTTAATATCCTCAAATAATAAAATATGAGGCCATGTAAAAAAAGTCATCACCTCACATAAAATTACTTGGGAAAGTGATTTAAATGAAATGCTACATCTCATAGATTTTAAATACTATTTTTTAAATAATTTAAATGGGCTAGAAATAGCCACATAGCCATTATTTGAATCTAGCCCATGATCATATGAAACAACCATGTCACATTTTAACATATTCAAATAGAGTATTTGAAATGTGAATGATGAGAGGTGGAATCACCACAGAATACATTAGGGTTGATTTTATAAAAATGTTTGAATTTGTCAAAGGTACTGCCTTGTTATTTTTATTACAATTGTTCTGTAATAAATCAAGGGTTGAGACCAGTGGGTTTGGATAGATATTTTCATCTACTTTCACACAAAATTTGAATCATTCAAATTGTCTTAGTAGATTTGTTTTTATTCAATTTTGAACATGACACCAGTATTTGAATTTAGGTTAAAAGAATTAAATCGAATTCAAACTGATGGGCTTAGGCGGGAAAAGGAAATGGCCAGAGACAGAGTTAACAGGCCGGCCCAGCAGCGCGTCTCGCATACGCGGGCGGCCTGACAATGGGTCCCACGCGTCAGTGGGTTATAAGCGCTGAAGCGGTATAAGCGAGAGGGGGCCGTTGGATTAAAAAAGGATCGGAGGGCCGAGGCTTGTCTCCATCCTCGAATAGAAACAGCGGGGAGCTAACCATACCGGCAACGGACCTAGGGGGTCGGAGGCTCACCGGAGGGCAGGCGAGGGTCGGCGAGGCTAGCAGACGTCGTGGAAGAAGACAGCGAGGCTCCTGGTACCGGCAGCATCTCCTGGGGTGGCTCCAATCTTCGGCGAGCTTGCGGTGGTAATAGCGGAGCTCCGGCGAACAATTTGGGCGGTGGTGATGAACATGGAAGGGGGCAGTGCTAGAGGAGGGTCAGGGAGAGGAGTGGAGGAGAGTGGTGTGAAGAAATCGAGCGGGGGAGGTATCCTTTTATAGCGAGCGAGAGGTGTTGCGGGTGGTCACGGTGGCGGACGGTGAGGTGGTGCTACAGGCGACCAGAGGCGTGGGCGAGGATGGTGCGCTGTTCAGGGTGTCACGGCGATCATTACACGCGTCATCGCAAGGAAAATGGTGGTCAGGAGCAGTGGTGCGGTCGATGTCTCTGGCGGTACCGTGGCGGACGTCGGCGATGATGGCGACGGCGATAGGGCACGAGAGAGAGAGTGACGGTGTCTGGCGTGTTCCCGGTGTCGTGGCAATGCTCAGGGCGGGCGCTGATGGCGAGGCGAGGACGGAGGCGACGGGGCACCGTGGCGCTCTGGCGTGCGCGGTTATCGTGTCCGTGCGCGCTGGCGTCCCTGGGTGACGTGGGCGTGTCCTGGGCTGGGCGTGCAGAGCCTCTCCTTGGCCAGGGGTGTGTACCAGCGTGATCAGGTGAGTGAGGTCAATCTCCAGGACATGGTGAGGTAGGCTAGGGAAGAGAGGAGAGAGGGATGGCATGGTGAGTGACATAGGCATGTCTTGGTCATGTTTCTCCCATGAACAGTGGTGCCAAGGCTTGGCATTGTTCAGAGGATGCAAGGAGGCACTGAGGATGACACAAGCACTGATGGTTTAGGCTAAAACATGTTGGATATTGAGGTGTATGCACATTTCTGAATTATGCACATAAGGTTTTTGCCAAAATGGCCGCAAGAGATTTAAATTTGAATTTTGCCAAAATATTTTATGGGTGTGATTCAAATAATGTTTGGCACCTCTTGGTGACATTGGTTTGCAAAATGAAGTTGGTTTGGTGAAAATAAAAAATGAGGTGATCTTAAATCTGTTTCAATGTTGCCACTTTGGATGCTATTTAAAATCATTTGAAAATGAATCAGCAAGTTTGGCCAACACCAAGTTGTTCACTTTTATGTGTACTAGTGATCTGGGCAAAAAGATTAGGAGGTTTGGTTTAGAAAATAATAACCACAGGGGTTCAAAGTAGGCATCAGACTAAAATTGTCAAATGTGACCATCATCACATGTGTATGGATTTTTCATTTTCTTTTGATTTGTTTTTTTTTCTTTGATTCTAAAGTTATTGTTTTGGGTTCATTGAGTATTAGGTTGATTTTATTAATGGTTTCAAACCATTTAAGTAAAATAAACATGGCATAGGCCTATATTTGCCAAATATGGCCATATGCTCATATATGATTCTATTTTTATTTTATTTTCTTTTGCTTGGTTTTTCTTTGATCCAAAAGGCATGGTTTAGGGCTTAGAAACATATCAAACAAACAATCATGGCAACATCAAAACATTCATGCATGAACACTTATGTACACAACTTAAAATTAATCCAAGTTTTTGTTGGCTCAAAAGTTTGGAATAAGGGAATTCCATTTCTTCTTTGTTTTATATTTTGGGATGTTACAAACCTTCCCCCCTTACAAAAGATCTCGTCCCGAGATCTAAAGAAAACTAGGAACTAAAGAGATCAAGGAATTCAGTCCTAATATAATCTTCTCGCTCCCAGGTGGCTTCTTCCTCAGTATGGTTGCTCCACTGAATCTTCAGAAACTTGATACTTCGGGTGCGGGTGGTTCTGAATGCTTCCTCCAGGATATGAATGGGTACTTCACGATAGGTCAAGTCGTTGTTGATACCCACAGATTGGTGATCGATGTTTTTGAAAACCTCTGTCTTCTCAGGAACATCCAAGCATTTCCGAAGTAACGAGATGTGAAACACATCATGTACAGCTGACATTTCCTCCGGCAGTTCCAGCTGATATGATACTTCTCCTCGGCGACTCAACACTTTGAAGGGTCCAACATATCTAGGGGCAAGCTTTCCTTTGAGTTGGAATCTCTGCATTCCTTTGAGAGGCGATACTTTTAAATACACAAAGTCTCTGATATTGAAGGTCATTTCTCGGCGTCTCTTGTCAGCATAACTCTTCTATCTAGATTGGGCCGTCTTGAGGTATTCGCGGATCTTGTGAACCTTCTCTTCAGCTTCTCGTAGAATATCGGGTCCAAAGATCTGACTATCTCCGACTTCTGACCAGTTCAAAGGGGTACGACACTTCCTTCCGTACAATGCTTCAAATTGGGCCATTTGCAAACTGGCTTGGAAACTGTTGTTGTAAGAAAATTCTGCGAAAGGCAGACAGTCTTCCCATTTGGATCCATATTCTAGCACACAGGCTCTCAAAATATCTTCTAGGATCTGGTTGACTCTTTCAGTCTGTCCATCAGTCTGCGGATGATAAGTTGTACTGAAATTCAGTCGGGTTCCTAATCATTCTTGTACCTTCTGCAAAAAATTTGAGGTAAATTGGGAACCTCTATCTGATACAATTGACTTTGGGGTTCCATGTAGGCTAACTATTCTTGAGATATACAACTCAGCTAGCTTAGGTCCTTGGTAGGTGATTTTGACTGGTATGAAATGGGCTACCTTGGATAATCTATCGACCACTACCCAAATAGAATCATTTCCTCTACTAGACTTGGGCAATCCAGTTATGAAATCCATTCCTACAGAATCCCATTTCCATTCAGGGATCTGTAATGGCTGCTGTAATCCTGCGGGTCGCTGATGTTCTGCTTTGACTCTCTGACATATATCACACTTGGCTATGTAACTTCCAATCTCTCTCTTCATTCTGTGCGACCAAAACTGTTCCTTCAAATCTTGGTACATCTTGGTTCCACCGGGATGAATGGAATACAGGGTATCATGGGCTTCCTTCAAAATGACTTGTTTCAACTCAGAATCTGCTGGTACACAGAGGCGTCCGTTGTACCAGAGAACTCCTTCTTCATCTTCGGTAAATCCAGGTGCCTTTCCTGCAGCTATTTGGCGCTTGATTCCATCAATACTGGCATTTCCTTTCTGTGCTTCCTTTATCTGGCTAATCAAGGTAGGCTGGAGCTCAATGCTTGCTAGAAATCCTTCACTAACTAGTTCCAGTCTAAACTTCTCAAATTTCTGATGCAAACTAGGCTGTTCTTCAGCGATCATGGAGTTTAATTGACACGGCAGTCTACTCAGAGCATCCGCTACCACATTGGCTTTGTCGGGGTGGTAGTGAATTTCCATGTCATAGTCCTTAATTAACTCTATCCATCTTCTCTGCCTCATATTCAGCTCCTTCTGGGTGAAAATGTACTTCAGGCTCTTATGATCTGAATAGATCTCAGATCGATTACCCATGAGGTAATGATGCCATACCTTCAAGGCTAAAACTACTGCTGCTAACTCTAAGTCATGGGTTGGGTAATTCTGCTCATGTTGCTTTAGTTGCCTGGACAGATATGATATCACTTTGCCTTCTTGCATCAACACACATCCAAGACCAATCTTGGAGGCGTCACAATAGACGTCAAATGGCTTGGTAATGTCAGGCATGATCAAAATTGGGGCTGAGGTTAATCTGTTCTTGAGCTTCTGAAAACTCTCTTCACATTTATTAGTCCATTCAAACTTCTTGTCTTTCTTCAATGGCTGAGTCATGGGTCTTGCTATGCTTGAAAATCCTTCAACAAACCTGCGGTAATATCCCGCCAATCCAAGAAATGTGCGGACTTCAGTCTGAGTGGTTGGGGCTTTCCATTCTGCAACGGTCATGATCTTCTCGGGATCGACAACAATTCCTCCTGCAGACAGAATATGTCCTAGGAATCCTACTTCTTTTAACCAGAACTCACATTTGCTAAACTTGGCGTACAACTGATGATCTCCAAGGGTTTCCAGGATAGCTTCCAGATGTTGCTCAGGATCTTCTTCTGACTTGGAGTAGATTAGAATGTCGTCGATAAAGACAACGACAAACTTATCCAAAAATTTCATAAAGATCTTATTCATGAGATTCATGAAATAAGCTGGGGCATTGGTTAATCCGAATGACATGACATTATACTCATACAGTCCATATCTGGTGGTGAAGGCAGTCTTGGGGATATCCGTTGCGCGAATCTTCAGCTGATGATAACCAGTCCTAAGATCAATCTTAGAGAACACTCTGGCACCGGTCGGTTGGTCAAACAGGTCTTCTATCTTGGGCAGGGGGTATTTGTTCTTGATGGTGACATCGTTCAGTTTACGGCAATCCGTACACAAACGAGTGGCACGTCTTTCTTATCCACAAACAATACCGGGGATCCCCAAGGCGAGGCACTTGGTTGAATCAAACCTTTGCTTTGCATATCATCCAATTGCTTCTTCAGCTCTACTAGTTCTGTCGGGTTCATACTATAGGGTCTCTGAGCTATGGGTCATGTTCCAGGAATTAACTCAATGATAAACTCGATATCCCGATCTGGGGGCATACCGGGTAATTCATCAGGAAACACATCGGGGTAGTTACAGACTATCCTGATTTGATCCAAGGTTGGCTTGGCTAAGCTTTTATTGCAGGTGAATTGTCTGGGCAGCCTTTCGAACACGTGTTCTACTAACACACTGGTGCTACTAGTCATGGTGATGGCCTTCTTGGCACAGTCAATCAATCCATGATGTTTCGACATCCAATCCATACCCAGCACTACTTCCAAACCTTTTATTCCCAGAACTATCAAATTTGCATAAAAATCGACTTCATGTATTCTGATAGGCACGGCTTTGCAAATTTTTCTAGCTTTAGTGGTTGAACCAGGTATTTGAACTATCATAACATGCTTCAAACTGATTGGTTGAATCTTACTAGTGCGTGCAAAATCTTCAGTAACAAATGAGTTCGATGCTCCAGAATCAAACAAAACTCTTGCAGGTACTGAATTAACAGAAAACATACGCAACACGACATCTGGCGCTTCCTGGGCTTCTTCGGCATTCATGTGAAAGAGGCGGCCATTGCGGTTGTTCGGGTTGCATGGGGCATGCTTTCTTCCAGTTGAGACATGGCGTTGCTGCTGGGCAGGTGCAGCGGTATTGGGTGTTGTCTTCATCAACTTCTTGGGGCACTCATTGGAGTAATGCCCAGTAACTCCACATTCGTAACAGGTCACAGTTGACTTGTCCTTTGGGGCAATGGGGATAGCATTGCTTCCAGTCCTTGGGGCGGTGTTGGTGTTGTTGTGGTTGCCGGGGGCTCTTATTGGGGCACGGTTGAAGTGGTTGTTGTTGGCATGGTTGTTGTTGTTGTTGTTGTTACCTCCTAGCCTTGGGTGTCCTCCACTCCGATTGGGGAAATTCGGACGTGACAGCGGCACTGGTGGCTTGTTGAGTCTTGAGGCAAATCCTCCGCTTGAGTTGGGGCGATACCTAGATGTATTGCTGGGTCCACTCTGGTTCATCATTCTGCGCTTGCGGTTCTCATTGGCCTGGTGGAGCTTTCCTTCCATCTGGATGGCAGATTCAACTAGGGCTTCCAGGTCAGCAAACGGAATATTCACTAGCACTGTCTGCATCTCATCATGCAGTCCATTCATAAATCTTTCCTTCTTCTTTTCATTGGTGTCGGTCTCATCCGTGGCGTACCTAGACTGAGTAAGGAATCAGTCACGGTATTCCACCACAGACATTCATCCATGCTTGAGCTATCTGAACTCATGTCTCATCTTCTTGATCAGACCCGGTGGCACATGGTATCTGCTGAACTTGAGCTTGAAGTCCTCCCAAGTCATCATCTGTCCGACATTCATTGCATGGGCACTGTTCCACCAGGCTCTGGCAGGTCCTGACAGATAATGGGTGGCAAATAGCACCTTCTCAGCAGCTTCAACTCCTGCAACTTCTAGGTTATTCTCCATTGATTGGAGCCAGTTATCTGCATCTAATGGATCTTACGTCTTGCTAAACATTGGAGGATTAGTATTCTGGAAGTTCTTCAACTTAGATCCAGGGTGATCATGAGGTCCATGTCCTTGGTTGTTCTGGGCTATCTGCTACAGTACGGCAAGGTTGGCTTGCTGCTCAGCTCTTTCGACTTCTCTATCTTCCCTCATCATTTGTAGAATCTGCAGCATTGCATCTTGGGGGTTGTTTCGTGTTGGAGGGGCCATCTGAACATGGAGGTAGATCATAAGATAAGAGGGAATTTTCTATGGCTTGTTTGGGTAAAGTTTAAAAAGTTTATAACTTGAGTACTTGACAAGTTGAAAACTAATAGCACTTTCATTCATTCAAACAACCATTACAAGCTAACACACCAATGGTTTTAAGAACCATTTCCTCGTTCTACGATATAAATGGGACGGCAAACTCACACCTACGCAAGTGCTCCAGTGATACTACTCCTCATCTGGACCCATGGACTCCTCATCAATCTCTATCGGAATGAAATCATCCACTCTGGCTTCCATGAACTCATAGCCCTCCACATCTGTGTGGAAGTCCAGGTCTTCATCTTCCTCAAAGTCATCATCATCGCTTAGGTAGGCTGTTCCACCTCCCTGGATGTCTTCACCTTCTCCTTCCAGGTCCTTCAATTGGGTCTCTTGTGCCTTGACAGTTTCCTCCAGCGATGCTATCTTCGCGCGGAGGCGAGCAATGATGTAGTCCTTCTTGGCATGCTGATGGCGCAGTGACTTGTGCTCCTTAGCAAGGATCTTGATGGTCTCGGTCTGCTGTGACTGGTGGAGGTGCGTCTGGTTGGCATAGGCGCGGGAGTTGTCCAACTCCTTGCAAGTCTCGCGCATCATGAAGTCCAGGTGCTCCACATGGTACTTCAGTTCTGGGTGCGGTGACAGGTCCATTGGCTCTCCCATTGAGTCATGCCTTGCAAGTTGGGCAAAGCGGGTTCCCTTGATCTGGTTCACATTGTGCCCACATAGACGGGCAAGTGCTTCCTGCAGGGCTCGAGCTAGTCCATCTAGCAAGTTGTTCTCCCTCACGGAAAACTGGATTCTCTCGGACATAGGTGGCTCCATCTTTCCCCTCAGGTATGCAACTACGATCCACTGCAGTTCTCCTCCAGGCTGATCGTTGACTTGTGCTCCAAAGAACTCCTGGTGCGGGCGCTCGAGAAACTCAGCTAAGACCTCCAAGTCCCTCTCAAATATTAGGCTTCCTCCGTTGCCCAGCTGGTAGAACTTGGTGTGGTTGACCTGCTCCATCTGTAGGTGAATTGGATGAGTAAGTTAGAGAAGTGAGCAAGTGTGTCAAAATTTTAAGTAGAATTACAAGAAAAAGTAGAGCATGGATTTCTTATTTTGAAAATATCTCAAGCACAAGAGTGAGAATAAGTTTTCATAAATATTCACTTCATTTGTTTTGAAACTAAGTTTTTCAGACGTCCATTCTAACTAGGGCCTCCTAAGGTCAAACAATGGCTCTGATACCAACTTGTCAACACCCGGATTTTTAATTCCAGATGCCTATTATGCCATACATCGCAATCCCAGGAAGATTGTTTTTGCAAGACATAACAGTCGATATCACAGAACATTATTCATTACAAACCATAATCGTCTTACAACAAGGGATCCCATGATCCAAACTTAAAACAACAGTTGATCTAAAGATCAGATACAAAACACATAGCGGAAGATACGTAGTAGCGGTCCATCTGTTCCACAGGCAACGCTTGACGTTGGGAGGTGATCCTAGTTATCATAGACATCCTGCTGTCCATCTTCCTGGTACTGGTTCTCCTCTTCATAGTCTGGCCATTTGAATAGTCAGGGACAAAGCCATGAGTACTTTATAAAGTACTCGCAAACTACCACTAATAGAAGTACTAGTAGCTCTAATAAGGGTTCTAAGCTTCTAGGTTTATTTGCACAAAGCTAGTTTTATTTCATAAACACTTAGTAGTTAAAGACCCTTTTATTTGCCTAAAATTACTCAAGTGGGAACATTAGTGTCATTCCCACAACTTGGTGGTAGTCAAGTCAAGTTCACCTTTCAAGTCATAATTCATTTTGAAAATATCTGACAACGGAACAGTATGGCCATCCAACCGTCCATGACCGCGGACGCGGCTATTCGAATAGTTTAACACTCTGCAGAGGTTGTACACTTGTACCACAACTTTTGATTACATCCGTCAGGGATAGCCCTGAATCATCATACTCGGTATGCAGATCATCAACCATTAACCTTTTAATTACATACCCTATTATAGGCACCTCCCCTATGAGCTTGGCCTCCCAGCGATGGCGATCTGCCTCCTGGGATCTACACAGGGCTTGGATAGGACATTCATCTCTTTTTCACGTCATTTCACTTTTCACGGAGGCAGCCTCGGCATAACCTCTATGGAGCTTGTTCAGAGGGAACCCATACTAAAATACATAAATTTCCAGTTAAGCCTTACCCATTTTCAGGTATTGTGGGGGTAATCTAAAGTTGGAATGGTATCGAATCCGAACCCAACCATCATTTTTTGTCAAGTTCACCTTGTCACTCCAAGGCCATATTCACCTTCAAAACTTTCAATAAAATGACTCATCATTCTAAGGTTTTCAAATTCATTTGATTCACAAGTTCCCATCTAGAGTGGTCAGGTTTGGCTTTAGCACTAGCAACTAGCCATGAGAGGTGCTAACTAAGTTTGAGCTATCTAGGCTAAGTTTGAAGCTCTTGTGGCACTCTATACTTAGACAAAAGTTAAATACAACAAGTAAGCCTTGACAACCAAAGTAAAATATTGCAAGATAAAAACTGGGGCTTGGAAGAATAAATCTTTAAACAAAAATACTAGTGCCATGGTATCTTGCACTAGTAGCTTGCATTAGTAGATCTTGCCTTGGTTGGTACAATAATCAAAGTGTTCCTCCTCTTCTTCGTAGAAGACCTCCTCCTCCTCGTAGCCTTCGGTACTAGCGTCTATAAACGGATACGAGGTATACAATCACCAAACAATACTTAAGTACTCTATTTGCCACACAAGATGATTTAGCATCATCACAATCATCACCCAACATAATACTAGGGTTTCCATTCATTTCTTTTGAAGAGTAATTTCCTCTCGTTGAAAATTACTAAGATTTAATATCCTCAAATAATAAAATATGAGGCCATCATGTAACAAAAGTCATCACCTCACATCAAATTACTTGGGAAAGTGATTTAAATGAAATGCTACATCTCATAGATTTTAAATACTATTTTTTAAATAATTTAAATGGGCTAGAAATAGCCACATAGCCATTATTTGAATCTAGCCCTTGATCATATGAAACAACCATGTCACATTTTTACATATTCGAATAGAGTATTTGAAATGTGAATTTTGAGAGGTGGAATCACCTCAAAATACATTAGGGTTGATTTTATAAAAATGTTTGAATTTGGCAAAGTTACTGCCTTGTTATTTTTATTGCAATTGTTATGTAATAAATCAAGGGTTGAGACCAGTGTGATTGGATAGATATTTTCAACTACTTTCACACAAAATTTGAATCATTCAAATTTTCTTAGTAGATTTGTTTTTATGAAATTTTGAACAGGACACCAGTATTTGAATTTAGGTTAAAAGAATTAAATCGAATTCAAACTGATGGGCTTAGGCGGCAAAAGGAAATGAGCCAGAGACAGAGTTAACAGGCCGGCCCAGTAGCGCGTCTCGCACACGCGGGCGGCCTGACATTGGGTCCCACGCGTCAGTGGGTTATAAACGCCGAAGCAGTATGAGCGAGAGGGGGCCGTTGGATTGAAACAGGATCGGACGGCCGAGGCTCGTCTCCATCCTCGAATAGAAACGGCGGGGAGCTAACCCTACCGGAGACGGACCTAGGGGGTCGGGGGCTCACCGGAGGGCGGGCAAGCGTCGACGAGGCTGGAAGACATCATGGAAGAAGACGGCGAGGCTCCTGGTACCGGCAGCAGCTCCTGGGGTGGCTCCAATCGTCGGTGAGCTTGCGGTGGTACTGGCGGAGCTCCGGCGAACAATTGGGACAGTGGTGATGAAATTGGAAGGGGCAGTGCTCGAGGAGGGTCGGGGAGAGGAGTGGAGGAGAAATCGAGCGGTGGAGGTCTCCTTTTATAGCGAGCGAGAGGTGCTGCGGGTGGTCACGGTGGCAGACGGTGAGGTGGTGCTACAGGCGACCAGAGGCGTGGGGCGTTGTTCAGGGTGTCACGGCGATCATTACACGCGTCATCACAAGGAAAATGGTGGTCAGGAGCAGTGGTGCGGTCGATGTCTCTGGCGGTACCGTGGCGGACATCGGCGATGATGGCAACGGCGATAGGGCACGGGAGAGAGAGTGACAGTGTCTGGCGTGTTCCCAGTGTCGTGGCGATGCTCAGGGCGGGCGCTGATGGCGAGGCGAGGATGGAGGCAACGGGGCACTGTGGCGCTCTGGCGTGCGCGGTGATCGTGTCCGTGCGCGCGATGGAGTCCCTGGGTGACGTGGGTGCGTCCTGGGCTGGGCGTGCAAAGCCTCTCCTTGGCCAGGGGCGTGTACCAGCGTGATCATGTGAGTGAGGTCAATCTCCAGGACATGGTGAGGTAGGTCAAGGAAGAGAGGAGAGAGGGATGGCATGGTGAGTGGCATGGTGAGTGACATAGGCATGTCTTGGTCATGTTTCTCCCATGAACAGTGCTTCCAAGGCTTGGCATTGTTCAGAGGATGCAAGGATGCACTGAGGATGCACAAGCACTGATGGTTTAGGCTAAAACCTGTTGGATATTGAGGTGTATGCACATTTCTGAATTATGCACATAAGGTGTTTGACAAAATGGCCGCAAGAGATTTAAATTTTAATTTTGCCAAAATATTTATGGGTGTGATTCAAATAATGTTTGGCACCTCTTGGTGACATTGGTTTGCAAAATGAAGTTGGTTTGGTGAAAATAAAAAATGAGGTGATCTTAAATCTTTTTCAGTGTTGCCACTTTGGATGCTATTTAAAATCATTTGAAAATGAATCAGCAAGGTTGGCCAGCACCAAGTTGTTCACTTTTATGTGTACTAGTGATCTAGGCAAAAAGATTAGGAGGTTTGGTTTGTAAAATAATAACCACAGGGGTTCAAAGTAGGCATCAAACTAAAATTGTCAAATGTGACCATCATCACATGTGTATGGAGTTTTCATTTTCTTTTTTCTTTTGATTTGTTTTGTTTTTCTTTGATTCTAAAGTTATTGTTTTGGGTTCATTGAGTATTAGGTTGAGTTTATTAATGGTTTCAAACCATTTAAGTAAAGTAAACATGGCATGGGCCTATATTTGCAAATATGGCCATATGCTCATATATGATTCTATTTTTTTATTTTCTTTTGCTTGGTTTTCTTTGATCTAAAAGGCATGGTTTAGGGTTTAGAAACATATCAAACAAACAATCATGGCAACATCAAAACATTCATGCATGAACACTTATGCACACAACTTAAAATTAATCCAAGTTTTTGTTGGCTCAAAAGTTTGGAATAAGGGAATTGCATTTCTTCTTTGTTTTATATTTTGGGATGTTACAATTGTGCCTAATTATCCAACAGATACATGGCTTAGATTGGCGGTCCAATGCTTTCTCTAACTTGTATGCATACTCAAAAGATCTTGATTGCACCGGTGCTTTTTCACACCGTTAGATATCCATGGGCGAAGGTACTCTACATGATATCAACAGATGGTGCTTGAGGAAAACATTCCCCATGGTTCTGATAACAATAAACTCATAAAATGTCATGCATATAACTAACATATCTCATTTCACAGTATTAATTGTTCATTTTATTTCAAGCAAATGTGCTTCTTCTAGATTAACCCCACATCTTACTTCCAAAGCTAGATATGTGCAATATACTTGATAGTTAATAGGTATGGCTGACACTACTAAATGCAAATAGGTTCAAGGGAGTTTGGTTTTACAAGTCTTTGCTTGCCTCATTAAATTTTGTGCTAGCAAGAGGAGGAATAGTTGACCATCTACATGCATGCATGCTAAAGCGTCCATAGTACTGCACATTCATTAATAAACAAGATCAACTTAAAGCTAACCATATATATTTGAAAATAAGAGATAGCGTTATATATGACACTTACATACATCATTATTTAAAGCAAATAAACAATCCAACAAGAATGTGGCAACATGCATCACATATAATAAAACTATTATTTCCCCCTTTTCTTTACTGCATCTAACTTAAAATTTCATCATATTGAGTAGCTCATTCATATCCATTAAGCACTCCTACAGGTGGTGGTCTTTTTATTTAAAACAAAAATGCAATACAACAACGTAAAAACTAGACACAGACGCTCCAAGTTTATGCAAAAGTAGAATGATGTATGAAATTCAAAGTTGAAAGATGTGTAAACCTAGAGAGTGATATGTCCAGTGGGGTGCCATGGGGAATCCCCAAGATTATTGTGTTAACCATTACTTAAATGACTCCTTGTTTGATAGTCCATCCTTCCCAGTAAAGAAACTTCACCACAAAACTCTTTCATTCCCATCTCTTTTCTGAGTAGATGATATTAGTAGGCACAAAAGATAATATGCATGCTGATATAAAACCTCCAAATAAAATTTAGTCTGAGGTATCCAAATAATGTATTAAGTCTCCATCATTCATAAATATCAAATACCCAAAAATAAACAAACTGTAACTCACAAGAATGACTTAAGCAACAAAAGACACAATCTGTCCAGAAAAACAATAGGAGCAAAACATATTTATTTGGACCAATTAAACATGTCAGAAAAATCTCAAATTTTAATGGTATACAGAGGATGAAAAGTTGTAACTTCACTATGACTTTAGTGGTTTTAGGAGTTACCAATATGAAATGAAAAATAAAACAGTGAACAGGTCACGTAAAACTTGGCACTTTATTAGAAACTCCTCATAGGTATGACAACTTTAAAACATCCAAATGGGTAAAACTTGAAACTTTATTAAAAAATCCAGAGATAAAAATAAATGGAAACTCTCTTGAAACAGCAAGAGTGCAACAATAAAACCAAAAACAAAAACAACCCGGGTTGCCTCCCGTAAAGCGTTTTCTTTATAGCCATATAGCTAGGCTTCATACCTTGTTTTTAGTAATGACACATGATTCTCCCCTTCCCAGTAATAGAAAGAAAACTTGATGATAAAATACTAGGATCCCATAGTGTGATCAAACCAATCAAAATATTTAAAACTTTAAAGCAAGATTGAACAGGCCATGAAACATACATGAAGCAATATCGAATTCTAACTTTCCTTCCTATGCTTTAGCATTTTATAGATGACTAAATCAAAGAAAATAGAGATATACCAATGCATAATAATAGTAGGTACTTGCAAATTTTTAGTTGTTTGGAAATAAAGAGGAAATTTATTACCTCATCTTTTATAGTAATTGCAAGCATTATAAGTAAATTTAATTATGTAACCATTTTAAGAATGCAATTTTGCAACGTTTGGTTTATAAAGATGATCATTATAATTATCATGACTTTCATTAACATGCTTTCCTCTCTCAGAATAGTTGCTAGCACTATTCTCAATCTTACATAGTTGCAATAATGATTTGGAACTAAATGTAAATGCAAAGCGCATATATAGTCCCTAGCAAGTGCATATTTCTCTTCAATGGTAAAGCTATAGAAGTGTTCAAAGATAATACATGACTCTTACTAATAAGAGTATTATCATGAACAACAAATACATCATTTTTGTCCTCACACATATTAGTAACAAGTGTTGTACATGGATGATTATCGAGAAACATATGACCATCATCTAAAGCATTATCATATAGCATATATAAAACACACTCATCATCATCATCAAATTCATTATTTGGAGCAACAATATTATTAATGGGCATATCCTACATGGCCGCCCAATTGGCCTAGGAGATGCAAGCAAAAGTCACCCCCAGGTTGGCATGCCCCTCGCGGAGGCCGTGCTCTACGTAAAGCAAGAGAGGATCCTCGGCGTTGCTCCCCTGACCTCATCGGTGAGCTCGGTAAGTTCCCAGATGCGACCCTGAGCGCCTTCCCCTAGTGCGCAGGTCCACGCAGCGTCCATGTTCGCCTTCGGCTCCGCGTCAATCTAGTTCAACAGAGCCCCTATTCTCGACCTAATCCGGACGCCGAGAAGCGGTGAGTCGCGCCGAAACCCGATATACAAGACGTGAGCAGTACCGGAGGAGAACATGCCAGTGCCCCACAACATGTATGAGAAAATGCCACCATCCGCCCCGACGATGGACGACGCGGTACGTTTTCTCTCAATCTCCCGATCTCGAGTGTTTCATTCATCTAACATCCGGTGATTCGTAGGCCTATTGGGCGGGACGCTGGAAGGGCGATATTGCGGCCATGATCTATGACGGCGGCTTTGTAAGTGAAGGCCGCGTCGGTATAGGGACGCAGGATCCCTTCCCAGAATCGCATGATCAATGGGCACAACAGGATGTGGCAGACATCAATGGTGATCGGTTGTTCTTTACCCAACAGACGCAGCAGGCAACGGGCGTCTGCGTTGCCGATGATGATGAGGAGGCCTTGGGGCATGGGGATCACACATTGTGGCTTGACAAAACTGTTCTTGGCGATGCCAAGAAGAAGGGGATAGCCCCAGGACTAGCGGCTTCACCGATGAAGAGGACAAATGTTTGTGCGACTCGTGGCTCGCACTCAGCCATAACTGCATAAAACGGTGCCCATCAAAAGGGCAAGGTATACTAGCGCAAGGTCGTCCAAGAGTACGATGAGAGGAAGCTCACGGAAAAATCCATTGAAAAAAGATGGAGCTACATCAAACATGAGACCTCCAAGTTTTGCGTCGCCGTCGACCATGTTGTTTCCCACTTGGAGAGCGGGTGTTGTGGCAGTGGTAAGAAACGGGCATCATCATTCCATTTACGTACTTGGCATTAGCATACCGTAAATTTAACTTTTAGCATTTTTAGGTACCCAGGGCGTTGGAAAGGTTCAAGGCAACACAAAAGAAGGGCTTCTACATGGTCCATTGTAGAGAGAAGCCGAAGGATGCGATGAAGTGGAGGGTTGGCTATGAGGCCTACAAGGAAGCAATTAAGAATGGCACAACCATGGTGGTCGTTGATGGCAAAGACGGAGCACCTGGGCTAAATGCCCGTCCACCTCATCATTGGGGCCAAAAGTCTACCAAGACCGATCTTGCCTGGGAGGCATCAGCCCCTTGCATTGAGCCATGCCTTGTAAAAGATCATGGATGATTGTCAACTCGCCCAGACAAGAAGGGACGAGGAGAGGCGTCTGGAAAAGGAGGCGTCCACTACCATTTACCTCAACTTCACCAAAGAGACCATTGAGATCCAAATGATGGACGTCGAGGCCAAAACGATGGATGCCGAGGCCAAGATTGAGGCAGAGGACACAAAGATTATGCTAGCTGAGTTGACCACCATGGACGACACCAGGACTTGGTTACTGAATAAGCGTGCCGAAATCCGCACGCGTGACGCCTGATCGGTCGTGCCAATCTCAAACACCATAGCCTCCTTGTGCTACATTTGCTGATCATGCCCATGTTGAGCTTATTTTGGACTACATTTGCTGATCATGCCCATGTGCAATATCTGATGGACTCATTTATGACCTATTTTGATCCACTCTAGCAGTTGTTTGGAAGTCATATTTTGGTGGAAATTATTTATTTGTGTTTTTTAGGGATTTAAAAACAAATATGACCCAAACAGGTAAAATACATTGGCCCGCTGAAACACCTCTCGGTGCAGACGGTCGCTCGGCCCTTTCCGCATCCAGAGCCTGACGGAAACGAACACATACAACAACGTATGTTTTAGGTTGGCCCGCTGGAAACGGCCTGAAGCAAAACAAATAGTGTTCTCGCCTGTCCACGAATTTGGGACGGTTTGGGGCGAATAACGTGTAGCGAATACTAAGAGCATCTCCAACAGGAGCTGTAAAATCTGGCGCTGTAAACGCGCGATTCGGCGCACTGTATACCGTTAGCGCGCGTGTTAGCGAATTTGCCCGCGGCAGAGGCGCTATTTTCCAGCGCGCGTTGCTGTGCGAAAAACGCACCTCCGGCAGAGGCGCTATTTTGCAGCGCGCGCGCGGTATAAAGTGCTAAATCCGACCGTTTTTTGAAAATTTAAATCGAACAAACTATGAAAATTTGATCGAAAATACGAATATATTATAAAAGTTCTACGATACAATGCGACATATATTATAAAAGTTCTACGATACTACTCGGAGGAGTCCCAGTCGAAGTCCGAGCTGCTCGGAGTCGTCTCCGACACCGGCGTCGTCGTCCACTCGAAGGAGGAGGAGGAGGAGAGGACGATCGTCGACGGCCCTGCGCCGTTCTTCTTTTCCTCCGCCTTCCTCGCCGCCTTCGCGGCCCTCGCCGCCTTCCTCGCCGCGGACTCGGCGCGGCGCTTCTCGCGTGAAGCTTTTTTCTTCGCCTTCTCCGCCGCCTTCTCCTCCTCCTTCTTCTCTTTCTCCGCGTAGAAGGCCGCCGTGGCGGCGACGTCCTCCGGGAAGTGGCGCGCCCATTCAACGCGAAGCGCCTCGTCGCGCTCGGCGATGAGCGTGCGCCGCTCCCGGCTCCCGGCCGTCGGCCGCTCCTCCCGCGTGATCATCGGCGGCGGCGGCGCGAGCATCTCCGCCGCTCGCGCGTGAACACGTCGTGGAAGTTCATCGCGCGGCGGCTGCGGCCCAGCCGCCACGCGACGGCGTCGTAGGCCCGCGCCACCTCGTGCGCCATGTCGAAGGTGCCGAGGCGGATCCGCTCCTCGCCGGAGCGGATCTCCGCGTCGAATCGGCCGCTCGGCTGCGCCCGGACGACGTGGTAGCCGGAGGGTGGGCGGCGGCGCGGCGGCATCTTCGCGTGGAGGCGGAACGGCCGGAGGCGGAGCGGCGCGGGAGGGAGAGCGGCGGGGAGAGAGAGGCGCGGGAGGAAGACGCGTGGGAGGAGTGGCAGTTGGCCGCTTCGCGCGTGTCGTCTTTATAGCGCGCGCGGCAGCGCACGTGGCGGATTTCCCGCGCGGGATAGCGCGAAAGCGCGCAGGCGGCAAAAGTTTTAGCGCGCGCGCTGTTTTCCCGCCTCCACTGGAGCAGCGTGGCAGCGTCCGCGCGCGGCAAACCGGCGGTTTTTTTGCCGCGCGGGGCTTTTAACGTTGGAGATGCTCTGAAGTCACTGATTTGAGCTATGCTATGAAGTCCTTGTGGGGATGACGTCACTACGAACGGTCTTTTACGTCACTCACATTTGCTACAGTAGTGTTTTTCAGTAGCTGCTGGCGTCGAGTTTATGACCACGATTTATCCCAGTTTGCATGTTATAACCAAACATCATTCTGCTACGCACAATCTTAGCAAACAAGATAATTTTGGACTCCGATTTCAGCGTTTCCCAGCTAACTTTCGGTTTCCCGTTTCACACATGAGGAGCGGGCGTGCAAGATTTTGCTCAGTGCCCGGCGCCACGTAAGCGTAAAATTGCTAGTGGAGACCAACCTACCACTACCAACAATGGCACCCGTGATCGATCCGTCCCCACGACAGCAATGGCGTCGCACCATGGCTACCGGAAAACAAGGGCAGTCTTACACGCTCACTAATTATGGCGAGGGGCGGCTACCAACCGCCCTCAACGGCTCGACACGACCACGCATTTCCACGGTTCACCGGCGGCAAATCCATGGCACCACGCGACATTCCGTAGGCCAGCTCCAGCACTCCACATTGTCTACATGGGGGCCATATGAGCTCTCGGGCCATATATAGCACTGGCCGCTGTGCTCTGCGCTTTGGACACTAGTGCTCCTCTCCACCATCGATCTCTGTTCACCGCACGCGTTTGCAGAGGCCGGCAGCGGCGAGGAAGATGACGACGATGACGACGGGGAGGCCCTTCAAGGTCCCTGAGATGGCGCTGAGGGTGTGCGTGATCCCCCTCGCCCTGGCCTCCCTCTGGCGGATGGCCACCAACAGGCAAGCCGATGACGCCTACGGCGAGATCCGCTTCTCCAACCTCTCCGGCTTCAAGTGAGCATGCATAACCTTGCCTTGTTTCGGGATCCTGGTCCTGTTAATTTTCTTGTTTAATTTACTTCTGATATAGTAATATGAACATGCTTTGTGAAGTGAACTAGCACCATGATCAGTTATCGCCATTTGATTAGGTTTTTGGAGTTTGGATTGACTGCTTTCAATTTCCCCTGATATGAGTCATATGACCCATAATTGTTCTACTGTTAGATCCTGTTTGGCGAGTTAGTTTCGCTCGGTTTCCTCTGCACCCCACTGTTTACTGCACTATAAAGAGAGCATTCTTTCTTGTTTCAGATATTTGGTTGTCATCAACGCCATTACAGCTGCTTACTCCGTGGTCTCCATCTTGCTGTCTTCCTTCAAATCCCTCGCTCGCTACGACTGGCTTGTTTTCGTCCTGGATCAGGTCCGACCCATCATCATCATCATCGTCATCTTTTCTCTCTCGGTCTCTCCCCTTTTTGATTCATCTACACTCTGTGCATAGAAACTACAGTGCTAACGAAAGCTTGGGCTGGCTGAATGCGCGCAGGCGGCTGCTTACCTGCTGCTTACGTCGTGCTCCGCGGCGGCGGAGGTGGTGTACCTGGCGCGCGAGGGCGACCGGGAGGTGTCGTGGGGCGAGGTGTGCTCCTACTTCGGCCGCTTCTGCAGCAGGGCCACCGTGTCCGTGGCGCTGCAGGCCGGTGCGCTGCTGTGCTTCGTCGTGCTCTCCCTCGTCTCCGCCTTCAGGGTCTTCAGCAGGTTCGATGCCCCCGGCGCCGACGTTGATTGCTCGGAGTCTGAATCCAAGCAGGTAGACGAGCAACGGAAGTACTAGATGATGATCCATGAAATGAAGAACAGCCACACTAACACTTGGGCTTAGCGTTGCTCTTTACTGATGGCGATGTGTTCTCAGTTTTTTTTCTTGTGTTTACGGATTCAGGAAGTGTGGAATGCTGTGAAATAATTTACTGTAGAACCTCTGTAGCGTGAGAGTCTGAAACCTCTGAAAGAAACGAGACTGAAACCAACGGCCTTCAGAGTCTGGTCACGTACCAGGGTAGCATGGATTGTCCTGCACATGTACAAGAAAAAAGGAACCGTGCTCTCACGGGAAAACAAATACCAGTGCAGTGCACCAACCTCGGCGATTTATACAAAAATAACCCTTTATGATAAAAATGCACGAAATGACCTTCCCGCCAAATTATTTCACGCATCTAGCCTTTTGTGTGGTGCCTCTGCGAAGGGCGTCACACCCGTCTATGTGGCGTCTGTGAGATCGGCGCCACACATTATCGGCTGGTAGGCTCGAACTGCCACGTATGATATAATGTGTGGCGCTAAGGGAGCCACACAGAAGGGTGTGGCGCCCTAGTGAAGGCGCCACACAGAAGGATGTGGCGCTCTTGCGAACGGAACCACACAAAAAAGTTAGAAGTGTGAAATAGTTTAACCGAAGGGTCATTTCGTGTAATTCTTACTCAAAAAGGTTATTTTGCGTAAATCGCAGCAACATCCTGACATACAGAATATCTGGATACGACTAGACTCACAACGATAGCTCACAAGCGAGAAGAGATTATGTCTCACATGATCGCTCATGTGCTAATAAAAATTCTGAAATTCTCTTGATCTACGTGGGAATAACAATGGGTGGGATTAAAGTTTTAGTACCAAATTGCTAGTTGAGAGAGAGTTGGAGTGGCATATAAGATGGGCCATTACTAGCCCGTGTAAGTGAGTGAGAAGAGAGAGCCCTCGCGCACTTCTCCTCCGCCCGCCTCGCCACGCCTCGCCTCGTCACGACGGGTTGCCGAAATATCGCCGAGTCGAGCTTCTTTTTGTTGTTCAAGAAATTAATTTTGTGATGAAATAGAGTCATTAACGCGTTAACATAGCCGTTTCGTTTCGGTTTTTCTAAATCTCGTGGACTCGGACGTGGGCTGCGCTCCACTACCTTCCCGAATCGCACTACATAAGCGCGGACGGGAACCCTAGCCTTCACGAGACACCATATGCGACCGCATCTTTCTAGTTCATTCTGTCGCCGCTTTCATCTTCCTCATCTCATCTTTCGGCGTGCATCGAGCGACGGGAAAGTAGGCCTCCGGAACCCTGCCTCTCGTAGACCTGTATGGGTGAGGGGCAATCAGGTTTTTGGGAGCGCTTACGCGTGACTACTGGCAACACGATATCGTCTGACGATGAGTTCCTGAACGACGACTTCTTCCCGGACATCGACCTACTCTTCGGCAACCTCAACATGGGCGACAACCAGGATCCTGCTGCTGCCACCAACATCGCCGCTGCTGCTGTTGCGGCCAACGCTAGACGGTATGCGTTTTTGTCCTCCTCGTTTCAGATCTTACTAGAGTTTCTAGTAGTGCTGTTAGGAGTAGATGCGATAGGTTTATCTTGTCTAGATGCTATATGTTCATCTACTCTGTTGATCTGCATGATTAACTCATCTTTTGTTTCTATAGTCATGATTTGTCAAGTATTAGTTCGGATTAATTCATATGATAATTTGCCTATATATTCAACAATCCAAAAACTTGACTATAGGCAAATGAATTCAAGTGCTCTTTGATGGTTCGCCTATAAGAGGTGGCGCACGAGGGCAGTTTTCTGGTTTCAAAACCTGAACTATGATAGCGCCCTTCTTGGCAAACCCGAGGGTGATCTTTCTTCTGCTCAGGAGGAAGCTTACAAGAAAGTCGATGCCATGTTTAAGGTGTCTCTTTTCAATATTTTTGCGGACATCATTGTTGACCCGTACATGACTTTTGATCATGGTAAGGATGCGTGGGATGCACTCGAGGCCAAATTTGGGGTCTCGGATGCTGGCACTACTTGTATGTCATGGAGCAATACTATGATTACAAGATGACCGGTGAGCGCTCCGTTGTTGAGCAAGCTCATGAGATATAGTCACTTGCCAAAGAACTTGAGTAGTTTAAGTGTACCTTACCAGACAAGTTTGTGGCCGGTGGCATTATTGCCAAGCTTCCTCCTTCGTGGAGGAACTTTGCTACTTCTCTGAAACATAAGAGACAAGATTTTCCGTCTCGGATCTCATTGGATCTCTTCATGTGGAAGAAAAGGCGAGAGGAAAGGACACACGTGCTCGAGAATTTGAGGGAGGTTCTAGTGTCAATGTGGTACAAAAGAAAAACTTCCAATCCAACAAGTTCAAGAACAAGAACAAATCTGAAGGCAAAGGAAAGTTTGATGGTAAGAACAAGGCCTCACACTCAACCAACTTCAAGAAGAAGACTGATAAGAAGAAAGGGGTTTGCCACGTCTGTGGTGAGCCTGGCCATTGGGCTCCTAATTGCCCTAATCGCTATGATAAGCGTGGGAACGGCGGCAAGGCTGATAATTTTGTTATTGTTGGCGATAGTGAGATGAAGGACGGCGGGTCGGGTATTCCTACTTTTCTTTCAGTATGTAACTCTCCTGATTGGTGAATTCATACGGGAGCCAATACACATGTATGTTCTGATGTTTGATGTCTACTCACACTTCTTTTCCTGTAGACAGTGTTGGGCCTCCAAGAGCAGAGGTTTGTAGAACAGCAGCAAGTTTTCCCTTAAGTAGATCACCCAAGGTTTATCGAACTCAGGGAGGAAGAGGTCAAAGATATCCCTCTCAAGCAACCCTGCAATCACAATGCAAGAAGTCTCTTGTGTCCCCAACACACCTAATACACTTGTCAGATGTATAGGTGCACTAGTTCGGCGAAGAGATAGTGAAATACAAGTAATATGGATGTATATGAGTGGTAATAGCAATCTGAATAAAATATGGCAGCGAGTAAACATGCAACATAACAGTAAATAAACGGAGATTTGATGTATGGAAACAAGGCCTAGGGATCCTACTTTCACTAGTGGACACTCTCAACAATGATCACATAATAAAACCACTCTACACTCTCTTGTTGGATGATGAACACCATTAATTGTGTAGGGCTACTAGAGCACCTCAATGCCGGAGTTAACAAGCTCCACAACATTCGATGTTCATATTTAAATAAGGGATTTCTATTTTCGTGCCCCCGGGTCGTTAGTTGTACTCAGTTTTCCCCAGCCCCTTAGTTTTTCCTCAGTTTTCCCCAAGCCTATGTCTGAAACCCGCCAGAAGGAGCTCAGACGGAAGGAATCCGTTTATTTGGACGTTCTGTGCTGACGTGTTGCGCCGCGTCGTCTGTGGGGCCGTGTCGTGTGGGGCCGCGTCGCGTGGGGCTGGTAGAAAGGGACCGCGTGGGACAGAACGAGAAGCGTTTGGTTGCACGTGAGCAGGAGCTGGGTTTTGTCTCTCTCGGCCCAAATTGGCATTTTTAAGAGCACCTTTTCCCCTCTTTCTCTCTCTGTCTTTTTCACCAAATTAGTATCAAATCTAGAGAAGCTTCTATTTCTGTCTTTCTTCAATATGGCAGCAAATCTAGTAGCAAATCTCTAGGGTTATTTATGCCTTTTGGTCCTCGTTTTTTGCCCAATATGGCAGCAAATCTAGAAGCTAGTATATGATAAATTCACAACAGCATAATCAGAAAACTAAGTATAATACATAAACTGCATACAGCAGCCAAAAGCAGCCAATAACGTTGTTAATGTTCACGACAAACTAAGCTGAAAAATATACAAGACACACGCAATGTATGGACAACAAGAAGATTAGGATACCCCAGGATGAATGAATTTGTTCTTCATTCCTCCTCATATATTTCTTTGTCGCTCCATTCGTGCATTACCCCAAGGAAATATTCATTGAACTCGTTCCGTCTGCAGTGTGCGGCCAATACATCCTCCAGACGGTATGGCCTGTGTTCATTTTTCATACCGTAGTTTCCTATTCTATCCACACGTAGTGGCCACTCTGAAGGAGATATGCCCAAGAGGCAATAATAAAAGTGGTTATTATATATCTTTATGTTTATGATAAATGTTTATATATCATGCTATAATTGTATTAACCGAAACATTAGTACATGTGTGATATGTAGACAACAAAGAGTCCCTAGTATGCCTCTTAACTAGCTTGTTTATTAATGGATGATTAGTTTCATAATCATGAACATTGGATGTTATTAATAACAAGGTTATATCATTATATGAATGATGTAATGGACACACCCAATTAAGCATAGCATAAGATCACGTCATTGAGTTATTTGCTATAAGCTTTCGATACATAGTTACCTAGTCCTTATGACCATGAGATCATGTAAATCACTTATACAGGAAAGGTACTTTGATTACACCAAACGTCACTGCGTAAATGGGTGGTTATAAAGGTGGGATTAAGTATCCGGAAAGTATGAGTTGAGGCATATGGATCAACAGTGGGATTTGTCCATCCCGATGACGGATAGATATACTCTAGGCCCTCTCGGTGGAATGTCGTCTAATGTCTTGCAAGCATATAAATAAGTTCATAAGAGACCACATACCACGGTACGAGTAAAGAGTACTTGTCAGGAGACGAGGTTGAACAAGGTATAGAGTGATACCGATGATCAAACCTCGGACAAGTAAAATATCGCGTGACAAAGGGAATTGGTATCGTATGTGAATGGTTCATTCGATCACTGAAGTCATCGTTGAATATGTGGGAGCCATTATGGATCTCCAGATCCCGCTATTGGTTATTGGTCGGAGTGAGTACTCAACCATGTCCGCATAGTTCGCGAACCGTAGGGTGACACACTTAAGGTTTGATGTTGAAATGGTAGAACTTGAATATGGAATGGAGTTCGAATATTTGTTCGGAGTCCCGGATGAGATCCCTGACATCACGAGGAGTTCCGGAATGGTCCGGAGAATAAGATTCATATATAGGAAGTCATATTCCAAGTTTGGAAATGATCCGGTGCATTTATGGCAGGTTCTAGAAGGTTCTAGAAAAGTCCGGAAGAAATCACCATGGAAAGTAGAGTCCCGGAGGGACTCCACCATACATGACTAGCCAACCCTAAAGGGGAGGAGTCCAAGGTGGACTCCCCTAGGGTGGCCGGCCAACCCACCTCAAGGAAAGGTGGGAGTCCCACCTTGGGTAGGACTCCCTCCTTGAGTAGGTTTCCCACATATGGGAGGTTTTAGTGTTGGGGTCTTATTCGAAGACTTGGACTAGAACTCTTGGGGCTTCCACCTATATAATGAGGGGCATAGGAGAGGGGGCTGACTACTACAAGCCTCAGCCTTGGCCGCACCCCTTAGAGGGCCGGCGCCCAACCCCCCTCTCTCCCCAAACCCTAGCTACTTCTCCTCCTCCACCTCTCCCGCATATGCTTAGCGAAGCTCCGCCGGAGATCTCCATCGCCACCGCCACCACGCCGTCGTGCTGCCGGATTCAAGGAGGAGCTACTACTTCCGCTGCCCGCTGGAACGGGGAGAAGGATGTCGTCTTCATCAACACCGAACATGTGACCGAGTACGGAGGTGCTGCCCGTTCGTGGCGCCGGAAGCGATCGTGATCAAGATCTTCTACGCGCTTTTGCAAGCGGCAAGTGAACGTCTACCGCAGCAACAAGAGCCTCCTCTTGTAGGCTTTGGAATCTCTTCAAGGGTGAGACTCGATAAACCCCTCGTTGCTACTGTCTTCTAGATTGCATCTTGGCTTGGATTGCGTGTTCGCGGTAGGAAATTTTTTGTTTTCTATGCAACGTTTTCCTTCACACTCATCCCATGCCTTTGTATCATGAGAGTACTCTCTGATATAACCCAAATCTGTGTAGTAGATGCAGCCAGGTCGAAGTGTCGGGTGCACTCTAGTGTCGACGGAGATAGACCGGATATAATTCACGAAGAAGGCATTACTGCCAATGTTACTGACCGGATGGAGAGAGCGGCTCTGAGTGTCCACACGGTACACCAATGGTTTGCCCGCCAAAGCCTAGTTGACCAACAACACAAGCAGCAGATCACCATCCGACTTCACAAGGTAGAACTTCTCATTTCCAAGTTCTAGAAATGAAATTAGTGTCTCCATCTTGACAGTGCTCGCGCTGCTGCAACTGTACATTGGTGCACACTATTCTTCCGGACTCAAAATTGTCCGCAGCTATTGCATACAGTTCACCATTGAATGGGGTAATGCAACGCAGACAATGGTTCTCGATCGAAAATATTTCTTCTCCCCAATCTTCATATATATCCTTAGTTGGAGTGCTCTCATCGACCCAACCAATTTCCGGCGGGAATTGTGCGGCAACGAAGACCATAGTCGGGGATTTGATTACAGCGACTGAATTCAGAAAAAACAGATGGCATCTGCGCCTCAAACATAGTGTTCGATGTCTTTGTGAGTGGGTTCAGAAGCAGTATCTTGTGCGGCGGGTTCTTCTGGGCAAGCACGATGACGCCACGGCAAAAGCCGACGAAGTAGTATCTAAAATATATAGATGAAGATAACATTCAGCACTAAGATGTTTAAGATTGAAAATAAAAAGGTAGATATGGAGGAATTTGAACCTTGTATGAACTTCTGATAGATCTATGGTGACGGAGCGTGATGTGCCGAGTTGGAGGAAGGTGAACTCAGCGACGCGTGGAAGGGCCTGGTCTAGCATGATCCATTCGTCCAGGTGCACGTCGGGCTCAGGCAAACCTGAGCGCCAATTTCTACAGACTTGCCTCATAGCAGAGTAGGTGTCGGCGTACTCCTCATTCGCCAGTAAGCATTCGCCGATCTTATGAAGTGGTCCATCAGCCGAGAGAGAGGCCCAGTTCACGGAGGCGCCGCGCTTGGATGCGCCGCCCTCGGCGGCGACGGGCTCGGCGGCGACGGGCTCGGAGGCGACGGGCGCGGAGCAGACGGGCTCGGAGGCGACAGCCGCCGGCGCATTCTTCTTCTCCATCGCCGGCAGGGTAGCGTGCGTAGGGCGGTTGGGGTTTTTCCGATTTGGAGAAGTTGATGGGACGTGAGAGGGGTGGTTTCGTGCGTGAGCGAGAATGAGATGACTGTGTGCAGAGGGAGGGAAGGAGGGGCTTACGCGTCCTAAATGCGACCCGCATCCTACGCGTCCACTATTTGCACGTCTGCACCGCGACACGCGTCAACAATGGCACGTCTTCCACTTCTGCACCGCAACATGCGTCCTCGGGTCTAACCCTGGAAATTTAGATATACTCAGGTATACCCTCGAGTCATATACTAGCATTTTTTGTGTGCTCAGTTTTCGCCTTGAGTGCTAATACTGGCTAGTGCAATATACTCAGTTTTACCCTCAAGTGGTTGGTCAACAGAGAGTCAACAAATGGGATTAACTAGTTAAATGAGTTATTTAATGTGCAAAAAATTCCGAAAAAGAGTGGCACTTACTCATTGAGTCTTTACCACAAATTGCCACTTCTGAAATCATAGATAAATCATAGATAAATCAAGTTTCACCACAAATTGCCACTTCTCAAATCACCTAGTAGCTATGAAGGTGCATGGTTTTCCATAATAAGCCCTACCCAAAACAGCTTTCCCCAAAACACACTTTGTCTGAATGAGGCCATAATTTTCACACTCATGTAGATTTGTATTGAAAATAGTTTGAGGTAGGCCAAGATGGGTTTCATTGTACAAAACATGCATTTTCCATTTTTTAAATCTCATATTTGAATCCCTTAGTCTGTTTACTACTCACTTGCCCTTGGTTTCTTGATACTACTCAGTTTTGCCCTCTCCCTTCACAAACTCTCACAGACGCCCAACATTGCCCTGATTGGTCTAGCCCATGTCACGCGGATCGTGCCCGCCGATCGTTGATCGTATGATCTAACAGGCAGGATAACCCCTATCTCTCTCTCTGGTCGGGGCCACCACCCTCTCTCTCTCTGCCGTCGGTTAGCTTCACGCAAAGTTTGGTTTTCTGCATTATTTTTCACGAGCTAAATTATAAAGTCTTTTTAGGCATTACGTTTCACGCAAAAAATGATAAACCATCACCGATTTGTTGTAGCCATTACTTTTCACGCAAAAAAATGATAAACCATCACCGATTTGTTGTAGCCATTACTTTTCACGCAAAAAACGATAAATCATCACCGATTTTGTTGTAGCCATTACTTTTCACGCAAAAAATGATACACCATCACCCATTTCTTGTAGCCATTACTTTTCACGCAAAAAACGATAAACCATCACCGATTTTGTTGTAGCCATTACTTTTCACGCAAAATGATACACCATCACCCATTTCTTGTAGCCATTACTTTTCACGCAAAAAAACGATAAACCATCACCGATTTTGTTGTAGACATTACTTTTCACGCAAAAAATGATACACCATCACCCATTTCTTGTAGCCATTACTTTTCACGCAAAAAACGATAAACCATCACCGATTTTGTTGTAGCCATTACTTTTCACGCAAAAAATGATACACCATCACCCATTTCTTGTAGCCATTACTTTTCAAGCAAAAAATGATAAACCATCAACGATTTGTTGTAGCCATTACGGTAAATGATAAACTATCACGAATTACCATTTCTTTTAGGCATTACTTTTCACGGTAAAATGATAAACTATATCACGAAGTTCCATTTCCGTCAAGATAGTCCGCATTACTTTTTTGTTGAGATATATACCCCCACAACGGTCGTCTCCTCCTTAATTTATTGTGTAAACCCCCACAACGGTCATCTCCTCCTTAATTTATTGTGTAAACCCCCACCAACATTCACCTCCTCCTTATTTTATTGTGTAAACCCCTACAACGGTCATCTCTCCCTTATAAACACCCACACGGCCATCCCTTGTGTCAATAGGTTCTGCCTCTCTCTTCTTCGTTCACATACACTTGATCCATTGCCATGGCTTCCACGTCTTGGACGCGGACCTGAAGGGGAAAGGGAAGGGGAAGGGGAAGGGGAAGGGGAAGTGGATCATCATCATTGCCACCACCACCGTCAACACTGCCATTGATCATAGAGGAGTTCTTCATCGTCGTCTATGAAGACCCTTTGGTCAAGAAGGTACGTACGCGTTCCCACATATATGATGCATGTGATTAATTATGGGCATGTTCTAAAAAAAACCTTTAATTTCAAACGATCGGCGCTCGATCTCTTTGCAGGCTCTCCCACAAAAGTTTGCGGACTATCTTGACGGCCAGGAGCCAGCTAAGGTGTATCTGCGAGCAGCTGACTGTGGTCCTCGTCTCTGGACCGTGGAGGTCCTATTTAACGGTCAAGGCCGGATGTACCTCGACAAGGGCTGGGAGAATTTCGCCATCGCGCACGGTGTGGATTTCGGCTGCTTCGTACACTTCAAATATGAAGGCGATGATGTGCTCACAGTGAAGGTGTTCGACGGAACAATGTGCAGGAAGTACTACTACTCGGACGACGAAGATACTGACGATGAAAGCAACGACGACGTGAAGCCATGCATCCATCCCCTTTAGATAAGGGGATTATGACCAAGAATATATATGTAGCTTCATATGCATCGATTTAGAGATCTAACTATTTTCTATATATTATGCATGTAAAAGATAATATCGCATTTCCACTATTATTCGAGCACCACATCCTCCAAACGATGCCGATGCCGATGCCGATATCGGCATGGTCAGAACGGCTATGCTCGCCGCCACTGCTAGGTCAACGTAGGGATGCACAATGTTTAGCATAAGAGTCACTTTAGATTAAGCTGCGAAAATAGTCACCTGCCACAGCGGTCATTGGCTGCGGAGGCCCCACAGAGCGGCAATATAATTTTCTATAAATAAATAGGCGACCCACTGGTCATTGGCTGCGGCAGCCCCATAGAGCGGCCCCATTTGTCCTTGGCAGCACCGCGTATACAATCAGGAAATAAAATGGCCCACGCGTCAGCGGTAGATGGATGGCTACCCGTCAGCACGAGACGGTCAGAGAGGAACTGACCTCTATGCAGCCCCACCTCTGTGCAGCCCCACCCGTCAGATTAACGGTAACGGTAAGGCCTCTGACCTGACGGCAACCCGCGTCTTCGAGGGGTTTCAAACTAGAGGGAGGGGAAAGTTGAGGAAAAACTAACGAGCTGGGGAAAACTGAGTACAACTAACGAAGCAGGGGGCACGAAAATATAAATCCCTTTAAATAACCTTAGAGTGCATGATAGACCAACGCAATTATACCAAGTACTAACATAGCATGCACACTGTCACCATCATACTATGAAAGGAGGAATAGATCACATCAATACCATCATAGTAATAGTTAACTTCATAATCTACAAGAGATCACAATCATAAACTATCCCAAGTATACATGATGCACACACTGTCACCATTACATCATGGAGGAGGAATAGAGTACTTTAATAACATCACTAGAGTAGCACATAGATGATATTCAACTAGATCACAAAGAGAGAGATGAACCACATAGCTACGGTAGAGCCCTCAGCCTCGGGGGAGAATTACTCCCCCTCATCATGGAGACAGCGATGGCGGTGAAGATGGCGGTGGAGATGGTGGTGGAGATGCCTCCGGGGGCAATTCCCCGTCCTGGCAGGGTGCCGGAACAGAGACTTCTGTCCCCCGAATTGGAGTTTCGCGATGGCGGCGGCTCTGGAAGGTTTTTTGGTGTTTCGTCAATCCGTGTCGAAGATTTAGGTCAGGAGGCAACTTATAGGCGAAGAGGCGGATTCGGAGGGGCCACGGGGCCACCTCACACAAGGGGGGCGCTTCCCCCTGGGCCGCGCCGCCCACATGTGTGGGGCCCCCAGGGCTCCCCTCTGGTGCCTCTTCGGTGTTCTGGAAGCTTCGTGGAATTATAAGATGCTGGGCGTTGATTTCGTCCAATTTCGAGAATATTTCCTTTGTAGGATTTCTGAAACCAAAAACAGCAGAAAACAGCAACTGGCACTTCGGCATCTCGTCAATAGGTTAGTTCCGGAAAACGCATAAAATCATCATAAAGTGTGAACAAAACATGTAGGTATTGTCATAAACAAACATGGAACATCAGAAATTATAGATACGTTGGAGACGTATCAGCATCCCCAAGCTTAGTTCCTACTCGTCCTCGAGTAGGTAAACGATAAAAGAATAATTTCTGAAGTGACATTCTACCAACATAATCTTGATCATACTATTGTAAAGCATATGAGATGAATGCAGCGATTCAAAGCAATGGTGAAGACAATGATTAAACAACTGAATCATATAGCAAAGACTTTTCATGAATAGTACTTTCAAGACAAGCATCAATAAGTCTTGCATAAGAGTTAACTCATAAAGCAATAGATTCTAAATAAAGGCATTGAAGCAACACAAAGGAAGATTAAGTTTCAGCGGTTGCTTTCAACTTTCAACGTGCATATCTCATGGATAATTGTCAACATAAAGTAAAATAATAAGTGCAATAAGTAGGCATGTAAGAATCAATGCACAGTTGACACAAGTGTTTGCTTCTAAGATGGAAGGAAGTAGGTAAACTGACTCAACATAAAAGTAGAAGAAAGGCCCTTCAAAGAGGGAAGCATGGATTGCTATATTTGTGCCAGAGCTTTTATTTTGAAAACAAGAAACAATTTTGTGAACGGTAGTAATAAAGCATATGTGTTATGTATAAGATATCCTACAAGTTGCAAGCCTCATGCATAGTATACCAATAGTGCCCGCACCTTGTCCTAATTAGCTCGGATTTACATGGATTATCATCGCAATACATATGTTTTAACTTTTAACCAAGTATCACAAAGGGGTACCTCTATGCCGCCTGTACAAAGGTCTAAGGAGAAAGCTCGCATTGGATTTCTCGCTTTTGATTATTTTCAACTTAGACATCCATACCGGGACAACATAGACAACAGATAATGGACTCCTCTTTAATGCATAAGCATTCAACAACAAAAAATATTCTCATAAGAGATTGAGGATTGTTGTCCAAAACTGAAACTTCCACCATGGATCATGGCTTTAGTTAGCGGTCCAATGTTCTTCTCTAACAATATGCATGCTCAAACCATTCAACTCATGATAAATCACCCTTACTTCAGACAAGACGAACATGCATAGCAACTCACATGATATTCAACAAAGGATAGTTGATGGCGTCCCCAGGAACATGGTTGTCGCTCAACAAGCAACTTAATAAGAAATAAGATACATAAGTACATATTCAATACCACAATAGTTTTTAGGCTATTTTTCCCATGAGCTATATATTGTAAAGACAAAGGAAGGAATTTTAAAGATAGAACTCAAGCAATTTACTTGGAATGGCAGAAAATACCATGTAGTAGGTAGGTATGGTGGACACAAATGGCATAGTTTTTGGCTCAAGGATTTTGGATGCATGAGAAGTAATCCCTCTCAATACAAGGCTTAGGCTAGCAAGGTTGTTTGAAGCAAACACAAGTATGAACCGGTACAGAAAAACTTACATAAGAACATATTGCAAGCATTATAAGACTCTACACTGTCTTCCTTGTTGTTCAAACCCTCACCAGAAAATATCTAGACTTTAGAGAGACCAATCATGCAAACCAAATTTTAGCAAGCTCTATGTATTTCTCCACTAATAGGTGCAAAGTAAAAGATGCAAGAGCTTAAACATGATCTATATGAGCACAACAATTGCCAAGTATCAAGTTATTCAAGACATCATGCCAATTACCACATGTAGCATTTTCTGTTTCCAACCATATAACAATGAACGAAGCAGTTTCAACCTTCGCCATGAACATTAAAAGCTAAGAACACATGTGTTCATATGAACCAGCGGAGCGTGTCTCTCTCCCACACAAGCATTTATTCATAGAATGAAAATAACAAAAACGAAAATAAAAGCACACAGACGCTCCAAGTAAAGTACATAAGATGTGACTGATAAAAATATAGTTTCACTAGAGGAACCTGATAATTTGTCGATGAAGAAGGGGATGCCTTGGGCATCCCCAATCTTAGACGCTTGAGTCTTCTTGAAATATGCAGGGATGAACCACGGGGGCATCCCCAAGCTTAGACCTTTCACTCTTCTTAATCATACATCATCCTCCTCTCTTGACCCTTGAAAACTTCCTCCACACCAAACTCAAAACAAACTCATTAGAGGGTTAGTGCATAATCAAAAATTCACATGTTCAGAGGTGACACAATCATTTTTAACACTTCTGGACATTGCCCAAGGCTACTGGAAGTTAATGGAACAAAGAAATCCATTCAATACAGCAAAACCGGCAATGCGAAATAAAAGGCAGAATCTGTCAAAACAGAACAGTCCGTAAAGACGAATTTTTTAGAGGCACTGGACTTGCTCAGATGAAAATGCTCAAATTGAATGAAAGTTGCGTACATATCTGAGGATCACGCACGTAAATTGACAGATTTTTCTGAGTTACCTACAGAGAACACTGCCCAAATTCGTGACAGGCAGAAATCTGTTTCTGCGCAGTAATCCAAATCTAGTATCAACCTTACTATCAAAGACTTCACTTGGCACAACAATGCAATAAAACAAAGATAAGGAGAGGTTGCTACAGTAATAACAACTTCCAAGACTCAAATATAAAATAAAAGTGTTGTAGTAAAATAAACACTTGGGTTATCTCCCAAGAAGTGCTTTCTTTATAGCCATTAAGATGGGCTCAGTGAATTTAATGATGCACTCCCAAGAAATAATAGTTGAAGCAAAAGAGAGCATCAAGTAGCAAATTCAAAACACATTTAAGTCTAACCCACTTCCTGTGAAAAGGAATCTTGTAAATAAACAAATTCATGGAGAACGAAGTGACAAGCATAAGAAGATAAAACAGGTGTAACTTCAAGATTCTCAACATAAAGAGGGGAAACTTAATATTATTAAGATGCATATAACCATGTTTCCCTCTCTCATAATAACTTTCAGTAGCATCATTGATGAAATCCACAATATACCCATCACTTAAAACATTCTTATCTTGGTTCATATGTATAAAAGTATCATTAATTTTGGCATAAGAAGAGTTCTTCTCATTAATAGTAAATGGAGCAAGATTATTATCAAGAATTTGAACATGGTAAACAAGTTGCATACTAAGGGAATTGTTTTTGGCAATCCAATCATAACTATGACAAGTTTCATAAGGATAGTTATAACCTATATCATAGCATTCTTTATAATAATCATCAAAGGTCGGAGGCATAGTGTCATCATAAGAAATAGAATAGTTATCTTTCACAGTATGTTCATCTGTGACCATACCATCACTGTTACTAGAAGGAGATGTATCAAACATATAATGATCAGTAGCAAAAGGATTTTCAAACACCTCATCCCCAAGCTTAGAGCTTTGTATATCATTATGGGAGGAAGCATGGATAGTACTGATACTATGGCAATTGTTAACATCATCATTTTCAGAATTAGTTTCCCAGAGATTTTCAATATCAAAAGTAGTGTGCTCTTTCAAATCATGATCACTAATGTAGGTAAAGGGCATAGGAAGATCATTGTACTCAGATTCATTATCATAATAATCATCAGGAGCAACATACTTACGGTTACCTATCGTTATCTCATACACGCGGGGATATGTTGTTACCTCTTTCTTTTTATTCCCCTTCTTCTTCTTTTTCTTCTTCGTTCCCTTCTTCTTCTTCTCATTCTCCTCGTTCCCTTCTTTAGGAGGGGGAGGCTTGATGGGAGGCTCCTCCACATAACCTGATTTATTTCCAGAAACAATAGAAGAAACTTGGGAGGATTCCTCCTTTTCATTAATAAGTTCAAAACACACAGCGGTCCTATCATATTTTGGCAAAGTGTCATCTTCTAAAATATTTTGTATGCAAGCATTTGTATGGCAATTATTAATGCAATAAGAAAGACACCCATGCAGGACATCATCAATATCAAGATCACTCATATGTAACAAAGAGATTTTTCTTGATAACTCTTCACACCACAAAAATAAAGTAAGTTCATCATGCTGATTAGGAGTAATTTCATCATCACAATACAAATTTGCAGCACTCATGGGGTTCGAATTATCATTGGAGGAGCATTGAAAATTAAAATGACCCACTATATGGCAAAGTTCACAAATAAAAGGATAGATGGCACAAACTTTTTTACCAAGATCATCTAGAGCCCTAGCCCACTTTCTAGTTTTTTCATTAATATGATGGATACAATATTCATCTTTGATTTGATTAATTCCACAAGGTCCATGCATTCCACAAAAAATAACATGCTTATAGGAAATAGCATTCTTAGGAGTTTGAGCATGTTTATTGCAATCATTAACAACAATTTCATCCTTCATGCAAGCATCTTTAAAAGGTTCATGATACTTATCAAAATTCTTCTTAGGCAATTCAAAATGAGAGGCAAAAGCTTTATAAAGATTTGCAGCAATTTGAGAGTCAAGACCATAGGTAGCACTCATATTTCGAAATTTACCAGTATCCATAAAAGTTTCAATGCATTCATAATCATAATTTATACCTACCTCTTTACCTTTGTTGTTCTCCCATCCTTCAGTATTCTCCTGAATTCTTTCAAGAAGATCCCACCTAGCTTCAACCTCCTTGCTTGTGAAGGATCCCTCCAAACAGGCATCTAGATAGTCCTTGTGATGTCCTGAAAGCCTTGCATAAAAATTATTAATAATAACATTACGGGGGAGCTCATGAATGGGACATTTGAGCATTATGACTTCAATCTCCCCCATGATTGGGAAATACTCTCTCCATCACGAGGATAAAAGTTATAAATGTAATTCCTATCAATATGCACTTCATGAGGAGGATAAAATTTAGAATAAAAGAGAGATACAATTTCCTCCCAACCAAGAGAATGACTATTCTTCAGCAATTTATACCAATGCGCCGCTTTACCAGACAGCGAAATAGAGAATAGTTTCTTCCCCACTTCATCCATAGAGATACCTGCACACTTGAATAACCCGCATAATTCATGCAAAAACAGTAAACAATCTCCAGGATGGACAGTTCCATCCCCTTCATAGCGGTTATCCATAATACGTTCAATAATTTTCATGGGTATCTCGAAAGCAGTACTTGCAGTAGGTGGATTTAAAATATCACAAGCACCATTAGAGTTATCGCATATGGGGGATAAAGTATTATCAGAGCAAATTTTCTCCCCTAAAGATGGGAAGCTAAAAAGATCATAAAAACTAGCTTCCCCAAGCTTAGACTTCTCCATAGCATTAGCAGTGATTGCGTTCATACTAATAACATTGCTACTAGCATGCAAATAAGGTTCCATAGGTTTTTAAATTTTCGCATCACACAATTCATGTCTTAACTTAGGAAATAAATTAAAAAGCTCACAGTTGTTTTCCATTATGCCTTACTAGTGTAAAACAAGAAACAAAAAGATGCAATTGCAGGATCTAAAGGAAATAGCTTCGAGAACTTACAACGACACCAGAAAATAACTTAGTTACCTAGGACCGGAGTGTGAGTGCCTTTTTACCTTTCCTCCCCGGCAACGGCGC
Organism: Lolium perenne; assembly: GCF_019359855.2. Classification (NCBI taxonomy): domain Eukaryota; kingdom Viridiplantae; phylum Streptophyta; class Magnoliopsida; order Poales; family Poaceae; genus Lolium; species Lolium perenne. The sequence continues at coordinate 77,505,648 of NC_067249.2, read as the reverse complement.
CAGAAAATAGCTTGATGTCTACTCACACTTCTTATCCTGTAGACAGTGTTGGGCCTCCAAGAGCAGAGGTTTGTAGAACAGCAGCAAGTTTTCCCTTAAGTGGATCACCCAAGGTTTATCGAACTCAGGGAGGAAGAGGTCAAAGATATCCCTCTCAAGCAACCCTGCGATCACAATGCAAGAAGTCTCTTGTGTCCCCAACACACCTAATACACTTGTCAGATGTATAGGTGCACTAGTTCGGCGAAGAGATAGTGAAATACAAGTAATATGGATGTATATGAGTGGTAATAGCAATCTGAATAAAATATGGCAGCGAGTAAACATGCAACAGAACAGTAAATAAACGGAGATTCGATGTATGGAAACAAGGCCTAGGGATCCTACTTTCACTAGTGGACACTCTCAACAATGATCACATAATAAAACCACTCTACACTCTCTTGTTGGATGATGAACACCATTAATTGTGTAGGGCTACTAGAGCACCTCAATGCCGGAGTTAACAAGCTCCACAACATTCGATGTTCATATTTAAATAACCTTAGAGTGCATGATAGACCAACGCAATTATACCAAGTACTAACATAGCATGCACACTGTCACCATCATACTATGAAAGGAGGAATAGATCACATCAATACCATCATAGTAATAGTTAACTTCATAATCTACAAGAGATCACAATCATAAACTACGCCAAGTACTACATGATGCACACACTGTCACCATTACATCATGGAGGAGAAATAGAGTACTTTAATAACATCACTAGAGTAGCACATAGATGATATTCAACTAGATCACAAAGAGAGAGATGAACCACATAGCTACGGTAGAGCCCTTAGCCCCGGGGGAGAATTACTCCCTCCTCATCATGGAGACAGCGATGGCGGTGAAGATGACAGTGGAGATGGTGGTGAAGATGCCTCCGGGGGCAATTCCCCGTCCCGGCAGGGTGCCAGAACAGAGACTTCTGTCCCCCGAATTGGAGTTTCACGATGGCGGTGGCTCTGGAAGGTTTTCTGGTGTTTCATCAATCCGTGTCGAAGATTTAGGTCAGGAGGCAACTTATAGGCGAAGAGGCGGAGTCGGAGGGGCCACGGGGCCACCTCACACTAGGGGGCGCGCCCCCCTGGGCCGCGCCGCCCACACGTGTGGGGCCCCCAGGGCTCCCCTCTGGTGCCTCTCCGGTGTTCTGGAAGCTTCGTGGAATTACAAGATGCTGGGCGTTGATTTCGTCCGATTCCGAGAATATTTCCTTTGTAGGATTTCTGAAACCAAAAACAGCAGAAAACAGCAACTGGCACTTCGGCATCTCGTCAATAGGTTAGTTCCGGAAAACGCATAAAATCATCATAAAGTGTGAACAAAACATGTAGGTATTGTCATAAAACAAGCATGGAACATCAGAAATTATAGATACGTTGGAGACGTATCAATGTTTCCATGTTTTCTTCTTATCAGGTCGCAAGGACTTGCTCCGTGCTGATGGAAAACAGCTCACTCGCTTCTGTTTATGGTGTTGGTACAGTAAATCAGAAGCTTACTTCGGGGAAGACTATCCAGCTGAAGAATGTTAGCATGTTCCCTCCATCAATAAGAATCTCGTCAGCGGATCGCTTTTATATCGAGATGGTTTTAAGTTGGTTTTTGAGTCTAATAAAGTTGTAATTTATCAGTATGGACAATTTGTTGGAAAAGGTTATGAGTGCGGAGGCTTGTTCCGCTTATCTTTATCAGACTTATGTACTTAAATTATCAATCATATTTGCAATGATAGTGAGTCCAATATCTGGGATTCACGACTTTGTCATATTAATTTTTGGTGCATGACACGACTAGCCAATATGATTTTGATTCCAAAATTTACTATTGTCAGGAGTTCAAAGTGTTAAGTGTGTGTGCAAGCTAAGCAACCTCGCAAGTCTCACAAGATTGTTGAGGTAAGAGATTTTTCACTGCTGGAACTCATACATTCAGATCTTTGTGAGATGAATGACGAGTTGACAAAAGGTGGAAAAAGATACTTTAAGACGTTAATTGATGACACCACCCGATATTATTAGGTGTACCTTCTGAAATCTAAAGATGAAGCTTTTAATCACTTCAAAATCTATAAAGCTAAAGCATAAAACCAACTTGATAGGAAGATTAAACGGCTTAGGTCTGATCGTGGTGGCGAGTATTTTTCAATTAGTTTGATTCTTTTTGTGCGGAGCATGGAATTATCCATGAGAGGAAGACTCCCTACTCACGTCAGTCTAATGGGGTGGCCAAAAGAAAGGCGATAATGACTACGTGTCATGTACTAAACCGTGTTCCCATAAAGAACACAACCATTACTCCATTTGAGAAATGGGAAAGTAAAAGACTAAAATCTTCGTACTTGGGGTTGCTTGGCGAAAGTGAATGTGCCAATACCCAAAAAGCGCAAGCTTGGACCAAAAGCCGTGGATTGTGTTTTTCCGGTATATGCATTTCATAGCATTGGATGTAGATTTTTGATAGTGAAATCTGACGTATCCGATATGATGTTGGTACAATTATGGAGTCGAATGATGCGACTTTCTTTGAGGACATCTTTCCCATAAAAGACATGCCTAGCTCATCAAATCAAGAGATGCATAGTTCATCAAGTCAGGAGTTAATTAGCATTCATGAATCTACCATTGCGATAGAACAGTATGATAATTATATGGAGAAAGATAATGAAGCTCCCAAAAGGAGCAAGAGACAGAGGATTGCAAAGTCCTTTGGTCATGATTTCACTGTGTACCTCTTGGATGATACTCCCACTTCTATTTCAGAAGCCTATGCATCTCAGGATGCTGACTACTGGAAAGAAGTTATCCGTAGCGAGATGGATTCCATCTTAGCTAATGGAACTTGGGAGGTTACTGATCATCCTTATGGGTGCAAACCTATAGGATGCAAGTGGGTGTTCAAGAAAAAGCTTAGGCCTGATGGTACTATTGAAAAGGCGAAGACTTCTTTGATATATACTCACATGTAGCTCGACTGACCACTATTCGAGTACTACTTTCCTTGGTTGCCTCACATGGTCTTCTCGCTCATCAACTGGACGTTAAGACAACTTTCCTAAATGGAGAACTCGATAAGAAAATTTATATGGAGCAGCCCGATGGATTTGTAGTAGATGGTTCGGAAGGAAAGATGTGTATGTTGTTGAAGTCTTTGTATGGTCTTAATCAAGCACCTAAGCAGTGGCATGAAAAGTTCGAAAGAACCTTAACCGCTGAAGGATTTCTTGTAAACGAAGCTAACAAGTGTGTATACTATCGCCATGGTGGGGGTGAGGGAGTTATCCTTTGTCTCTATGTTAGTGACACATTGATATTTGGGACCAGCCTTACTGTCATTAAGGTGGTTAAAGAATTCCTATCTCACTGCTTTGAGATGAAGGACTTAGGAGTAGCTGATGTAATCTTAAACATCAAGCTTCTCAAGGATGATGGTGGTGGGATTACATTTCTTCAATCCCGCTATGTGGAAAGGATATTGAGTCACTTCGGGTATAGCGACTACAAGTCTTCTCCAACATCTTATGATCCTAGTGTGCTAATTCGAAAGAACAAAAGAGCTGCTAGAGATCAATTGAGATATTCTCAAATCATTGGCTCGCTTATGTATTTAGCCAACGCCACGAGGCCTGACATCTCTTTTGTTGTAAGCAACTTGGCTCGATTTGTATCAAGACCTAGAGATGTTAATTGTCATGCTCTTGAGAGAGTGTTACGCTATTTGAAAGACACTGCGAGCTATGGCATTCACTATACTAGGTATTCAAGGGTACTTGAGGGTTATAGTGATTCCAACCGGATCTATGATGTTGATGAGACTAAGACCACGAGTGGTTATTTGTTTACACTTGGTGGTGGCACTATTTCCTGAAAGTCTTGCAAGCAGACCATCTCAACGAGGTCAACAATGGAAGCAGAACTCACACCACTAGACAATGCCAATATTGAAGCAGAGTGGCTTCATGAGCTCTTGATGGACTTACCTGTGGTTGAGAAACCAATACCCGCTATTCCTATAAACTAAGATAACCAAACTGCGATCATCAAAGTAAACAGTTTTAAGGATAATACGAAGACATCAAGGCATGTGAAAAGAAGATTGAAATCTGTCAGGAAAATGAGAAACTCCGGAATTATTGCAATTATATCGAAACGTCTAGAAACTTGGCAGATCTTTTCACAAAGGATCAATCACGAAATGTGATAGAGAATGCATCGAGGGAGATGGGGTTGGGACCCACACTATGAGTTTCCCACGGTGATAACTCACTCTATGTGATCGGAGATCCTGTGAATTAGAGCTTGTAGACAAGCTGTTGGTTAGCTGGGAGGAGAATATCCCTACAGTGAATTTACCCTCTCCGTGAAGATGCAATACTCTCATGATCTGCATGGCATGTTGATATTTATCTTAATGTGTTCTAAGTGGCTTACTCAAAGAAAGATGTTGTCCTTCAGAACATCTTCTGAATAACACACATATATCGGTGTGATTGTTAAACGTCGCAATCTATGAGAGTTGGGTACTCTCTAATAAACTCATGAAATACCCTGGAGTATGACGTATAAGCTCCACACCGCGAGGAAGCCTTCGCGACAGCGTTGTATTGGTCTAAGCTTTGTGTGAAGTTAGTTCGCAGAAAACTTGTAGTTCAAGGCGTAATCCACTATTGAAATTGCAAACTAGTGTAATATGAAGTTCTTAGTGGAAGTTCAACTTAACAGTCTTCACTGCGCACCGGTATATAAAACAATGTTCTAGAATAATGGTATTAAATGTGCCAATGAGACTTTGTGGGGATTGCAGGAATTTCGCCTTGGGTCTTAGCCCATGTCCCAATACAAATTCTGAAATTCTCTTGGCCCATGTGGGAATGGCAAGGGGGGGACTAAAGTTTAGTCCCACATTGCTAGTTGAGAGAGAGTTGGAGTGGTATATAAGGTGGACTGTTCTAGTCCTTGTAAGTGAGTGAGAAGAGAGAGATCCCTCGCGCACTCCTCCTCCTCCGCCGCTCGCCTCACCTCGCCTCGCCTCAGCACGACGGGTTGCGGGAATCTTGCCGAGCCGAGTTTATCTTTTCTTTGTTCAGAAAATTAATTGTGTGATCAATTAGAGTCATTAACGGTCGCGTTAACGCAGCCGTTCGTTCTGGTTTTTCTGGTTCGTGGACTCGGACGTGGGTTGCACCCCACTAACTTCTCGAATGGACTATGTAAGCATGGACGCGAACTTTAGCCTGTACGAGACATCATATGCGACCGCCTCTTTCCAGTTCATTGCACCGTCGCCTCCTTCGTCTTCCTCATCCCGTCCTTCGGCGTGCACCGAGCGGCGGGACAGTAGGCCTCCGGAACCCTGCATCTCGTAGATCTGTATGGGTGAGGGGCAATCGGGTTTTTGGGAAGCACTTACGCGCGACTACTGGCAACACGGCGTCGTCCAACAACGAGTTCACGAACGACGACTTCTTCCCGCACATCGACAACCTCTTCGGCAACCTCAACATGGGCGACAACGTCAACATCGCCGCTGCTGCTGCTACGGCTAACGTTGGACGGTATGCGTTTCTGTCCTACTCGTTTCAGATCTTGCTAGAATTTTTAGTAGTGTTGTTTGAAGTAGATGCGATAGGTTTGCCTTATCTAGATGCTATTGCATGATTAGCTCATTTGTTGTTTCTGTAGTCATAATTTGTCAAATATTAGTTTAGATTAATTCATATGATAATTTGCTTATATATTCAACAAGTATAGCATCAAAGACACCAATTCACGAGAAGATCATAAAAACCTGGCGATAAATCTGAAGTTCGTACATCCCTACTACTGCAAATTACAACACCACCATTACACCAACAGTCTCTCGCAGAAAATCGCTACAGAACATGCATATGGCTAGCCGGTTCAGCACTCTGAACCTCCCATGAGTTTCGCTGTCCATCTACCTTAAGTCCTTACCAAGCTACTAAAACAAACAGATTACATCGACAAATCGGCAATGGGGAGTTCTGGTGATGGATCGACGCAATCACCACTTGTAGCGGCGGTAGATGGCGGCGGCGTGGGCGTTCTTGTAGGCGCTGCAGCCGACGAGGTAGAGGAAGACGAGCGAGACGGTGGCGACGACCAGCGCGATGTTGGCCTTGTGCCACTGCCTGCGCAGCGTCGCCAGGAGGCCCGCGCGGCAGGACTCGCACTCGTAGCACAGCTGCGCCGGGTCGTTGCTCCACCGCCCGCAGTCCGCGTCGGCGGCGGGCCGCGCCGGGTTCGTCCACACCGTCGGGCTCACGTAGCCGAACCCGCACACCGACGGCGGCTTGCAGCAGCCCGACTGCATCCACACCAAAAGAAACACGAGAGCTTTCGTCAGTCGTCAGAAATTCAGAGTCCACGTTTCACCATAGTTATGTTGAGAAATTTTTCAGGGATTTATTAACCATCCTGCAACATTGCCTTGGCTGGATCTGAAGCATAGTCTTTTCTATTTAACCAACCACTACCATACTATAATTTCTAGAGATGCATGAACAAACTGATACTGACAGACCAAAGCTCCGGACCTCGCGGCGGTACAGAGACAGACAAACTCTCTGCAGATGAGGACATCGAGATGCTGCGTGCGTCCACTCAGTTCCAGCGCAAGAACCGAGCTCAAGTGCCGTAATGCTAGCTTAATTAACACAAGACTCTAGAACAAATCACACGCTCCCACGCGCCGACCCATGCGACCCTTGTCTCTGTCGCCGTCCCTTCCATCGACCGATCCACGATTGTACTCCATTATTAATAGTCTCACTAGGATTGCTACAAATCCCTGTGGTAAGCTAGCTTTATATCAGGTCCGAGAATGCAGCAAAAAGAAAAATAGCATAAGCAAAGTAATTGTCAATTGTTACTCAATTATATTCGCTGTCTAAATCACTGTCAGGTTTGCTCGAGACAAAGCTTAATACATGGACCTACGCACTGATGATTCCTCTCCAGACCATTTGTCATTTTTCGCACTGGGCAAAGCGGGATGGCCTACATTACAGTGACAGTGACCAATGTTCAACGTGCCCAGTCAGAAAGTTGTCATCTGATTCCCCTCCTCATCTAGTAGCATCTCTGGAGTTCAAGATAGCCCGATGATGCCCCAGATCCTTCTAAAGCACATTTCAACATCTTGTTTCAGCTACAAGTGTCACTACCAACGACAACGAGCTAGTCCGCTCACATCACAGGTATCGCAAGATTTTCATTCCGAACAGTGGGAGTACAGTGACACGAATTTTGTGGAATCCTATGTTTGAGAAGGTCATATTGGTAAATCCATGGCTAAGCTATGATACTGTATAGTCTTGCGGATAAGAAAAAATAAATGCAGTGACGAGATGCAGCAAGATTGTTAAGGTGGTGGTGGTGATGAGCAATACATACCTGGAGCGGGGTGAGGCTGGACTGGTAGAACTGGTCGGCGGTGACGAAGCTGGCCTGGCGCGCAAGCTTCTTGCAAGTATCAGAGACGGCGAGGCAGGACTTGATCCCCTCCCAGCGTCCGGGGTCGTCGGAGACGTAGCCGCGGAGCCACATGGAGAAGCCGTCGAGGCGGTACTCGTCGTACGCGCGGCCCAGCACAGGGTAAGCCCCGGAGCCGCGGGTGACGGCGAAGGCGAATGCGAGGAGCGCGATGAGGAGGACGATGAGCAGGCCCATGGCGAAGAGGTAGAAGGCGAGTAGGCGGCGGCGGTTCCAGTAGGCGCCGACGAAGCCCGCGAGCGCGGCGAGGAGGATGAGGCCGCCCAGGATGGCCACGGGCCAGCGCGCCAGGCGCGCGCACTCCTCGCCCTGCGCCGACGCGAACCAGATCCCCGACGCGATGACCGGGACGGCGCAGATCAGCGCCATCAGCGTCACGCACGCCGTGATGTTGTTGCTCACCGCCATGGCGCCGGGCTCGAGCTGCGGCTCTCTCCGGCGGCCGTGCTTGCCTGTGCTGTTTATTCTTGGCGTGGCGCGGGGTGCCTGGCTGCTGTGCGGGCGTGGGTGGGGAGAGGATGGGCGATGGCATAAAAGGGCTTTGTGGTCTAGGCGGAAAGGTGGCAGGGGTTTATTGCACTGACGTGTGGGCCCGGGTAAAAGCGTGGAGCCCCTCTGGTCACTGCCGACGTGCTCTGACAGCGTTTGTGTGGGAGGCTGGGATTGCTTGGACGATTCTGGACTTCTGATATGGTACGGGCATGGCTGCTTTGATTTTCTCACATGCCACGTCGACCCATTAGCCACGAACGGAAAATAAAAACAGATAAAACTTATAAAATCTGGGAAGAAAAGGAGATGGAAAGATTAGCAGTATACTATGTACCAGTAGGCTGAGAAGTATGGTGTGTTGGCTAGTATAATGGCCGGATGATGAATGACACCATGATCAATCATTTCAGTGTGCAAACAGGCAAGAACCGGTGCGCTTTGCTTCTTTTCACCTGGCCGCACACACTACACACTCTACATTGACTCCAAGTGCAGAGATCATGTATATATTTCCAAGGTACGGATATGAGCAGATGGAAGGTTTGCGTATATAAATTCATACCTCCTCAAGCCAAGAACTTCAAAATAAGAACATCGATCACCAACGCGCTTGCCTCCCGGGTCGCTCGCGCGAGCAACTTTAGAAGGGCTTGAACCCCTAGTTGAAGAAGCCACTGCCACCATCCTCTCCTAGCTGTCACCGCTGCCGGCGGCGACACCCATCCTTCAAAGGTGGAGGGAGCGCCCCCGGCTCCTTGTCTTCGCGCGAAGATGGGCGGTGGGTCATGCAGAGGTTGAGTGGAGCTACGGCCATCACGCCGGTGCGGCCGGGCCTTGGCCGCAATGCTTAGGTGTGTGCGTCCGGTGACGCTGTGGCGGCTGCAGGGCCCGATTTGGGTTCGATTTAGGCCCCCTTCAGGCCCGGTCTAGGCCACTTTCGTGTAGGGTTATGCTAGGGCTAGCGCGATGGAGGTTGCTGGTGCGTCGGTGCACCGATGCAACAGCTTTGGCGTGGATGACTTGCTGGTGGAGTAGAATCGCGAGGGCCTGGTCTGGGTCCGCCCAGGGTACGGTCTGGCAGGCCGCGGCCTCCTTGCATCAGTGGTGTTTGATGTCTACGGGTGCTTCTATTCTGGTAGACAGTGTTGGGCCTTCAAGAGCAGAGGTTTGTAGAGCAGCAACAAGTTTCCCTTAAGTGGATCACCCAAGGTTTATCGAACTCAGGGAGGAAGAGGTCAAAGATATCCCTCTCAAGCAACCCTGCAATCACGATACAAGAAGTCTCTTGTGTCCCCAACACACCTAATACACTTGTCAGATGTATAGGTGCACTAGTTCGGCGAAGAGATAGTGAAATACAAGTGGTATGAATGAATATGAGCAGTAGTAACGGCGCTGAAAAAGTGCTTGTCTGGCGTGCATTGATGGTAGTAATATTGCAGAAGTAAAGATGCAAAGAAACAAGAAACAAGCGATGATTGCGATTTGGAAACAAGGCCTAGGGATCATACTTTCACTAGTGGACACTCTCAACATTGATCACATAAATAAATAAGTTCTCTTCCTTTGTGCTACATATACTCTTGTTTGATAATGAACACCATTCGTTGTGTAGGGCTACAAGAGCACCTCAATGCCGGAGTTAACAAGCTCCACAACATTCGGCATTCATATTTAAGTAACCTTTAGAGCATAATAGATCTTTGCAATTTAAACCGAGTACTAACATAGCATACACACTGTCACCTTTACACTATGAAGGGAGAATAAATCACATCAATACTATCATAGTAATAATTAACTCCATAACCTACAAGAGATTATGATCATAACCTACGCCAAGAACTTCACGATGCACACACTGTCACCATTACACCATGAAGGAGGAATAGAGTACTTTAATAACATCACCAGAGTAACACAACTAGATCACAAAGAGAGAGATGAACCACATAGCTACAGTAGAGCCCTCAGCCTCGGGGGAGAATTACTCCCTCCTCATCATGGAGACAGCGATGGCGGTGAAGATGGCGGTGGAGATGGCTTCCGGGGGCACTTCCCCGTCCCGGCGGGGTGCCGGAACAGAGACTTCTGTCCCCCGAATTGGAGTTTCGCGATGGTGGCGGCGTCCTTGGAGTCTTTCTGGAGTTTCGTCAATCGGTATCGCGTTTTTAGGTCGAAAGGGGTCTTATAGGCGAAGAGGCGGCGCAGGAGGGGCACCAGGGCGCCCTCCCCATAGGCCGGCGCGGCCAGGGGCCTGCTCGCGCGGCCCTATGGTGTGGGGCCCCTGGGCCTCCTCTCCGGGTCTCCTTCGGTGTCCTGGTCCGTCTCGGTGAATTATGATGTTTGGTCTTCGTTTCGTCGAATTCCGAGAATATTGCCCGAACAGCCTTTCTGGAACCAAAAACAACAGAAAACAGCAACTGGCCCTTCGGCATCTCGTCAATAGGTTAGTTCCGAAAAACGCATCAAAACGATATAAAGTGTGAACAAAGCATGTAGGTATTGTCATAAAACTAGCATGGAACATAAGAAATTATAGATACGTTTGAGACATATCAAGCATCCCCAAGCTTAGTTCCTACTCGCCCTCGAGTAGGTAAACGATAATAATGATAATTTCTTAAGTGACATGCTACCAACATAATCTTGATCAACATTATTGTAAAGCATATGAAGTGAATGAAGTGATAGTAAAGATAATGACTAAACAACTGAATCATATAGCAAAGACTTTTCATGAATAGTACTTTCAAGACAAGCATCAAAAAGTCTTGCATAAGAGTTAACTCATAAAGCAATAGATTCAAAGTAAAAGGTATTGAAGCAACACAAAGGAAGATATAAGTTTCCGCGGTTGCTTTCAACTTCAACATATTTATCTCATGGATAATTGTCAACACAAAGTAATATAACAAGTGCAATAGGTAAACATGTAAGAATCAATGCACACAGTTTACACAAGTGTTTGCTTCTGGGATAGAAAGAATAGGTAAACTGACTCAACAATAAAGTAGAAGATAGGCCCTTCGCAGAGAGAAGCATGGATTACTATATTTGTGCTAGAGCTTTTCATTTTGAAAACAAGAAACAATTTTGTCAACGGTAGTAATAAAGCATATGTGTTATGTATAAGATATCCTATAAGTTGCAAGCCTCATGCATAGTATACTAATAGTGCTCGCACCTTGTCCTAATTAGCTTGGATTAACACGGATTATCATTGCATAGCATATGTTTCAACCAAGTGTCACAAAGGAGTACCTCTATGCCCCTTGTACAAAGGTCTAAGGAGAAAGTTCGCATTGGATTTCTCGCTTTTGATTATTTTCAACTTAGACATCCATACCGGGACAACATAGACAACAGATAATGGACTCCTCTTTAATGCATAAGCATTCAACAACAATTAATATTCTCATAAGAGATTGAGGATTTGTGTCCAAACTGAAACTTCCACCATGAATCATGGCTTTAGTTAGCGTCCCAATGTTCTTCTCTAACAGTATGCATACTCAAACCATTTGATCATGAAAATCGCTCTTACTTCGGACAAGACGAATATGCATAGCAACTCACATGATATTCAACAAAGGTGTAATAGTTGATGGCGTCCCCAGAAACATGGTTACCGCTCAACAAGCAACTTATTAAGAAATAAGATACATAAGTACATATTCTTCACCACAATAGTTTTTAAGGCTATTTTCCCATGAGCTATGTATTGTAAAGGCAAAGAATAGAAATTTAAAGGTAGCACTCAAGTAATTTACTTTGGAATGGCAGAGAAATACCATGTGGTAGGTAGGTATGGTGGACACAAATGGCATAGTTTTTGGCTCAAGGATTTGGATGCACGAGAAGAATTCCTCTCAATACAAGGCTAGGCTAGCAAGGTTGTTTGAAGCAAACTCAAGTATAAAACGGTGCAGCAAGACTCACATATGAACACATTGTAAGCATTATAAGACTTTACATTGTCTCCTTGTTGTTCAAACACCTTAACCAGAAAATATCTAGACTCTAGAGATCAATCATGCAAACCAAATTTTAACAAGCTCTATGTAGTTATTCATTAATAGGTACAAGGTACATGATGCAAGAGCTTAAACATGATCTATATGAGCACAACAATTGCCAAGTATCACATTATTCAAGACATTATACCATTTACCACATGCGGCATTTTCCGTTTCCAACCATATAGCAATGAATGAAATAGTCCAACTTTCGCAATGAACATTAAAGATAAAGCTAAGAACATATGTGTTCATATGAAACAGCGGAGCGTGTCTCTCTCCCACACAAGCATGAATTTATTCAGAGAAGGAAAATAACAAAACGAAAATAAAAACAAACAGACGCTCCAAGTAAAGTACATAAGATGTGACCGAATAAAAAATATGGGATTTCTATTTTCGTGCCCTCGGGTCCTTAGTTGTGCTCAGTTTTCCCCAGCTCGTTAGTTTTTCCTCAGTTTTCCCCTCCCTCTAGTTTGAAACCCCTCGCAGACGCTCGGACGGGAGGGTTGCCGTCAGGTCAGAGGCCTTACCGTTACCGTTAATCTGACGGGTGGGGCTGCACAGAGGCGCTTCCTCTCTGACCCGTCTCGTGCTGACAAATGGGGCTGCTCTATAGGGCTGCCGCAGCAATTGACCAGTGGGGTCATCTATTTTTCAGGAAAAGTCATATATTGCCACTCTGAGGGGCTGCCGCAGCCAATGACCAGTGGGGTCATCTATTTTTCAGGAAAAGACATATATTTGCCGCTCTGTGGGGCTGCCGCAGCCAATGACCAGTGGGGTCGTCTATTTATTGATAGAAAATCATATATTGCCGCTCTGTGGGGCCTCCGCAACCAATGACCGCTGGGGTTGTCTATTTATTTAGAGAATATAATATAGAGCCGCTCTGTGGGGCCGCCTCAGCCCATGGCAGGTGACTATTTTCGTAGCTTAATCTAAAGTGACTCTTATGCTAAACATTGTGCATAATATATAGAAAATAGCTAGATCTCTAAATATATAGAAAATAGCTAGTAGATCTCTAAATCGATGCATATAAAGCTACATATATATTCTTGGTCATAATCCCCTTATCTAAAGGGGATGGATGCATGGCTTCACGTCGTCGTCACTTTCATCGTCAGTATCTTCGTCGTCTGAGTAGTAGTACTTCCTGCACATTGTTCCGTCGAACACCTTCACTGTGAGCACATCATCGCCTTCATATTTGAAGTGTACGTAGCAGCCGAAATCCACACCGTGCGCGATGGCGAAATTCTCCCAGCCCTTGTCGAGATACATCCGGCCTTGTCCGTCAAATAGGACCTCCACGGTCCAGAGACGAGGACCGCAGTCAGCTGCTCGCAGATACACCTTAGCTGGCTCCTGGCCGTCAAGATAGTCCGCAAACTTTTTTGGGAGTGCCTGCAAAGAGATCGAGCGTCGATCGTTTGAAATTAAAGGTTTTTTAGAACATGCCCATAATTAATCACATGCATCATATATGTGTGAACGCGTACGTACCTTCTTGACCAAAGGGTCTTCGTAGATGACGATGAAGAACTCCTCTATGATCAATGGCAGTGTTGACGACGGTGGTGGTGGCAATGATGATGATCCACCACCCCGGCCGCCCCTTCCCCTTCCCCTTCCCCTTCCCCTTCCGGTCCGCGTCCGAGACGTGGAAGCCATGGCAATGGATGATCAAGTGTATGTGAACGAAGAAGAGAGAGACAGAACCTATTGACACAAGGGATGGCCGTTGTGGGTGTTTATAAGGGAGAGATGACCGTTGTAGGGGTTTACACAATAAATTAAGGAGGAGGTGACCGTTGTGGGGGTTTACACAATAATTTAAGGAGGAGATGACCGTTGTGGGGGTATATATCTCAACAAAAAAGTAATGTGGACTATTTTGAGGGAAATGGAACTTCGTGATTTAGTTTATCATTTTACCGTGAAAAGTAATGCCTAAAAGAAATGGTAATTCGTGATAGTTTATCATTTTACCGTGAAATGGCTACAAGAAATGGGTGATGGTGTATCATTTTTTGCGTGAAATGGCTACAAGAAATGGGTGATGGTGTATCATTTTTTGCGTGAAAAATAATGGCTACAAGAAATGGGTGATGGTGTATCATTTTTTTGCGTGAAAAGTAATGGCTAAAAGAAATGGTGATGGTGTATCATTTTTTGCGTGAAAAGTAATGGCTAAACAAATTGGTGATGGTGTATCATTTTTTGCGTGAAAAGTAATGGCTAAACAAATTGGTGATGGTGTATCATTTTTTGCGTGAAAAGTAATGGCTACAACAAATTGGTGATGGTGTATCATTTTTTTGCGTGAAAAATAATGGCTAAACAAATTGGTGATGGTGTATCATTTTTTTGCGTGAAAAGTAATGGCTACAACAAATTGGTGATGGTGTATCATCTTTTGCATCAAAAATAATGCCTAAAAGATTTTATAATTTAGCTCGTGAAAAATAATGCAGAAAACCAAACTTTGGCGTACTGGGTAACCGCACTTAAGCATACATAGAGGGTGGAAGCTAACCGCCGACAGAGAGAGAGAGGGTGGTGGCCCCGACCAGAGAAAGAGAGAGATAGGGGTTATCCTGCCCGTTAAATCCTACGATCAACGGTCAGCGGGCACGATCCGCGTGACATCGGCTAGACCAATCAGGGCAATGTTGGGCGTCTGTGAGAATTTGTGAAGGGAGAGGGCAAAACTGAGTAGTATCAAGAAACCAAGGGCAAGTGAGTAGTAAACAGACTAAGGGATTCAAATATGAGATTTAAAAAATGGAAAATGCGTGTTTGGTACAATGAAACCCATCATGGCCTACCTCAAACTATTTGCAATACAAATGTACATGAGTGTGAAAATTATGGCCTCATTCAGACAAAGTATGTTTTGGGGAAAGCTGTTTTGGGTAGGGCTTATTGTGGAAAACCATGCACCTTCATAGCTACTAGGTGATTTGAGAAGTGGCAATTGGTGGTAAAACTTGATTTATCTATGATTTATCTATGATTTAAGAAGTGGCAATTTGTGCTAAAGACTCCATGAGTAAGTGCCACTCTTTTTGGGAATTTTTTGCACATTAAATAACTCATTTAACTAGTTAATCCCATTTGTTGACTCTCTGTTGACCAGCCACTTGAGGGTAAAACTGAGTATATTGCACTAGCCAGTATTAGCACTCAAGGCGAAAACTGAGCACACAAAAAATGCTATTATATGACTCGAGGGTATACCTGAGTATATCTAAATTTCCAGGGTTAGACTCGAGGACGCGTGTTGCGGTGTAGAAGTGGAAGACGTGCCATTGTTGACGCGTGTCGCGGTGCAGACGTGCAATAGTGGACGCGTAGGACGCGGGTCGCATTTAGGACGCGTAAGTCTCCCTCCCTCTGGACACAGTACGTCTCATTCTCGCTCACGCACGAAACCACCCCTCTCACGTCCCATCAACTTCTCCAAAAAACCCCAACCGCCGTACGAGCGCTCCCCTGCCGGCGATGGAGAAGAAGAATGCGCCGGCGGCCATCGCCCGAGCCCGTCGCCTCCCAGCCCGTCGCCTCCGAGCCCGAGCCCGTCGCCGCCGAGCCCGTCGCCTCCGAGGGCGGCGCATCCAAGCGCGGCGCCTCCGTGAACTGGGCCTGTCTCACGGCTGACGGACCACTTCACAAGATCGGCGAATGCTTATTGGCGAATGAGGAGTACGTGGACACCTACTCTGCTATGAGGCAAGTCTGTAGAAATTGGCGATCAGGTTTACCTGATCCCGACGTGCACCTGCACGAATGGATCATGCTAGACCACGCCCTTCCACGCGCCGCTGAGTTCACCTTCCTCCATCTCGGCACATCCCGCTACGTCACCATAGATCTATCTGCAGTTCGTGCAAGGTTCAAATTCCTCCATATCTATAGGGTTAATCTATTCTTATTTTCAATCTTAGTGCTGAATGTTATCTTCATCAATATATTTTAGATTCTACTTTGTCGGCTTTTCCCGTGGCGTCATCGTGCTTGCCCAGAAGAACCCGCCGCACAAGATACGGCTTCTGAACCCACTCACAAAGACATCGAACACTATGTTTGAGGCGCAGATGCCAACTGTTTTTCTGGATTTAGTCGCTGCAATCAACTCCCCGACTATGGTCTTCGCTTGCAGACATTACCCGGAGGAACTTGGTTGGGTCGATGAGAGCACTCCAACTAAGGATATATATGAACATGGTTGGGGAGAAGGAAGATTTTCGATCAAGAACCATAGTATGCGTTGCATTACCCCGTTCAATGGTGAACTGTATGTAATAGCTTCGGACAATTTTGAGTTCGGAAGAATAGTGTGCACCAATGTACAGAAGCAGCAGCGCGCGAGCAGTGTCAAGATGGAGACACTAATTTCATTTCCAGAACTTGGACGTGACAAGTTCTACCTTGTGAAGTCGGATGGTGATCTGCTGCTTGTGTTGATGAAAAACACGCCTGTGGTGTACCGTGTGGACACTCAGAGCCGCTCTCTCCATCCGGTCAGTAACATTGGCATTCATGCCTTGTTCGTGCATTATATCCGGTGTATCTCCGTCGACACCAGAGTGCACCCGACTCTTCGACCTGGCTGCATCTACTACGCGGATTTGGGTTATACCAGAGAGTACTTTCATGATACAAATTCCTGGGATGGGTCGCCACAATATGTGCATAGATTAGGAAGCTACGGTCTGAGAAATGAACACAGGCCATACCGTTTGGAGGATGTATTGGCCGCACACTGCAGACGGCGGGAGTTCAATGAATATTTCCTCGGGATAATGCACGGCTGGAGCGACGGAGAAATATATAAGGAATGAATAACAAATTCATTCATCCTGGGGTATCCTAATATTCTTGTTGGCCATACATTGCGTGCGTCTTGTATTTTTTTCAGCTTAGTTAGTCGAGAACATTAACAATGTTATTGGCTGCTTTTGGCTGCTGTATGCAGTTTACCTATGTATTATACTTAGTTTTCTGATTATGCTGCTGTGAATTTATCATATAATAGCTTCTAGATTTGCTACTAGATTTGCTGCCATATTGGGGAAAAACGAGGGCCAAAAGGCATAAATAATTGAAGAAAGACAGAAATAGAAGCTTCTTTAGATTTGATACTAATTTGGTGAAAAAGATAGAGAGAGAAAGAGGGGAAAAGGTGCTGTTAAAAATGCCAATTTGGACCGAGAGAGACAAAACCCAGCTCTCACGTACAACCAAACACGGTCTCGTGCTGTCCCACACGGTCCCTTCCTACCAACCCCACACGACGCGTTCTCAGTGATTTACGCGTCCCACACGTCAGCACCGAACGTTCAAATAAACGGATTCCTTCCGTCTGAGCTCTTTCTGCGGGTTTCAGACAAAGGCTTGGGGAAAACTGAGGAAAAACTAAGGGGCTGGGGAAAACTGAGTACAACTAACGACCCGAGGGCACGAAAATAGAAATCCCTAAAAATATAGTTTCAAGAAAAGAAACCTGATAAATTGTTGATGAAGAAGGGGATGCCTTGGGCATCCCCAAGCTTAGATGCTTGAGTCTTCTTGAAATATGCAGGGATGAACCACCGGGGCATCCTCAAGCTTAGACTTTTCACTCTTCTTGATCATAGTATATCATCCTCCTCTCTTGACCCTTGAAAACTTCCTCCACACCAAACTTTAAACAAACTCATTAGAGGGTTAGTGCATAATTAAAAATTCACATGTTCAGAGGTAACACAATCATTCTTAACACTTCTGGACATTGCCCAAAGCTACTGGAAGTCAATGGAATAAAGAAATCCATCCAACACAGCAAAAGAGGCAATGCGAAATAAAAGGCAGAATCTGTCAAAACAGAACAGTCCGTAAAGACGAATTTTTTAGAGGCACTGGACTTGCTCAGATGAAAATGCTAAAATTGAATGAAAGTTGCGTACATATATGAGGATCACGCACGTAAATTGGCAGATTTTTCTGAGTTACCTACAGAGAACCCTGCCCAAATTTGTGACAGACAGAAATCTATTTCTGCGCAGTAATCCAAATCTAGTATGAACCTTGCTATCAAAGACTTTACTTGGCACAACAATGCAATAAAATAAGATAAGGAGAGGTTGCTACAGTAGTAACAACTTACAAGACTCAAATATAAAACAAAAGTGCTGTAGTAAAATAAACACATGGGTAATCTCCCAAGAAGTTCTTTCTTTATAGCCATTAAGATGGGCTCAGTAATTTCAATGATGCACTCGCGAGAAATAAGAGTTGAAGCAAAAGAGAGCATCAAGAAGAAAATTCAAAACACATTTAAGTCTAACATGCTTCCTATGCATAGGAATCTTGTAAATAAACAAGTTCATGAAGAGCAAAGTAACAAGCATAGGAAGATAAAACCAGTGTAACTTCAAAAATTTCAGCATATAGAGAGGTGTTTTAGTAACATGAAAATTTCTACAACCATATTTTCCTCTCTCATAATAACTTTCAGTGGCATCATTGATGAAATCCACAATATATCCATCACTTAAAACATTCTTATCATGGTTCATATGCATAAAAGTATCATTATTTTTGGCATAAGAAAAACTCTTCTCATTAATAGTAATTGGAGCATGATCATTATCAAGAATTTGAACATGGTAAACAAGTTGCATACTAAGGGAATTGTTTTTGGAAATCCAATCATAACTATGACAAGTTTCATAAGGATAGTTATAACCTATATCATAGCATTCTTTATAATAATCATCAAAGATTGGAGGCACAGTGTCATCTGTGACCATACCATCATTGTTACTAGAAGTAGATGTATCAAACATATAATGATCAGTAGCAAAAGGATTTTCAAACACCTCATCCCCAAGCTTAGAGCTTTCTATATTATTATGGGAGGAAGCATGGATAGTACTGATACTATGGCAATTATTAACATTATCATTTTCAGAATTAGTTTCCCAGAGATTTGCAATATCAAAAGTAGTGTGCTCTTTCAAATCATGATCACTAATGTAGGTAATGGGCATAGGAAGATCATTGTATTCAGATTCATTATCATAATAATCATCAGGAGCAACATACTTACGGTTACCTATCGTTATCTCATACACGCGGGGATATGTTGTTACCTCTTTCTTTTTATTCCCCTTCTTCTTCTTCTTCTTCTTCTTCTTCTTCTTCGTTCCCTTCTTCTTCTTCTCATTCTCCTCGTTCCTTTCTTTAGGGGGGAGAGGCTTGATGAGAGGCTTCTCCACATAACCTGTTTTATTTCCAGAAACAATAGAAGAAACTTGGGAGGATTCCTCCTTTTCATTAATAAGTTCAAAGCACACAGCGGTCCTATCATATTTTGGCAAAGTGTCATCTTCTAAAATATTTTGTATGTAAGTATTTGTATGGCAATTATCAATGCAATAAGAAAGACACCCATGCAGGACATCATCAATATCTAGATCGTTAATATCTAACAAAGAAATTTTCCTTGATAACTCTTCACACCACAAAAATAAAGTAAGTTCATCATGCTGATTAGGAGTAATTTCATCATCACAATAAAAATTTGCAGCACTCATGGGGTTCGAATTATCATTTGAGGAGCATTGAAAATTAAAATGACCCGCTTTATGGCAAAGTTCACAAATAAAAGGATAGAGGGCACAAACTTTTTTACCCAGATCATCTAGAGCCCTAGACCACTTTCGAGTTTTTTCATTCCTATGATGGATACAATATTCATCTTCGATTTGATTAATTCCACAAGGTCTATGTATTCCACAAAAATTAACATGCTTATAGGAAATAGCATTCTCAGAAGTTTGAGTATGTTTATTGCAGTCATTAACAACAATTTCATTTTCCATGCAAGTATCTTTGAAAGGTTCATGATACTTATCAAAATTCTTCCTCGGCAATTCAAAATGAGAGGCAAAAGCTTTATAAAGATTTGCAACAACTTGAGAGTCAAGACCATAAGTAGCACTCATATTTCGAATTTTATCAGTATCCATAAAAGTTTCAATGCATTCATAATCATAATTTATACCTGACTCTTTACCTTTGTTGTTCTCCCAATCTTCAGTGTTCTCCTGAATCCTATTAAGAAGGTCCCATTTAAACTCTTCTTTATTGCGCGTGAATGATCCAGAACAAGCAGTATCCAGCAAGGTTTTATCTTGAAAAGAGAGTCTTGCATAGAAATTATCAATGATGATATTACCAGGAAGCTCATGATTGGGGCATTTGAGCATTAAAGACTTCAATCTCTCCCATGCTTGGGCAATACTCTCTCCATCATGAGGCCAGAAATTATATATGCAGTTTCGGTCTTTGTGAATTTCACTTGGAGGATAGAATTTAGAGTGAAATAGAGGCACAATATCCTTCCAATCAAGAGATGTCTCATCCTTTAGTAGTTTATACCAATGCGCCGCTTTACCAGACAACGACATAGAGAATAATTTCTTCTTCACTTCATCCATAGAGATACCTGCACACTTGAATAACCCGCATAATTCATGCAAAAATAGTAAATGATCTCCAGGATGGACAGTTCCATCCCCTTCATAGCGGTTATCCATAACACGTTCAATAATTTTCATAGGTATTTTATATGGAATACTTTCAGTAGGTGGATTTAAAATAACACAAGCATCATTAGAGTTATCGCATATGGGAGATAAAGTATTATCAGAGCAAATTTTCTCCCCTAAAGATGGGAAGCTAAAAATATCACAAAAACTAGCTTCCCCAAGCTTAGACTTCTCCATAGCATTAGCAGTAATTGCATTCATACTAATAACATTGCTACTAGCATGCAAATAAGGTTCCACAGGTTTTTTAATTTTCGCATCAAACAATTCTAACTCAGTAAAAAGATTAAAAAGCTCACCAAATTTTTTGTTGTTTTCCATTATGCCTAACTAGTGAAAATAAAAACAAGAAACAAAAAGATGCAATTGCAGGATCTAAAGGAAATAGCTTCGAGCACTCACACACCGGCAACAGTGCTAGGAAATAGCTTAGTAGTCGGAGGATGTGAATACCTTTTACCTTACCTCCCCGGCAACGGCGCCAGAAAAGTGCTTGATGTCTACGGGTGCTTCTATTCTTGTAGACAGTGTTGGGCCTCCAAGAGCAGAGGTTTGTAGAGCAGCAACATGTTTCCCTTAAGTGGATCACCCAAGGTTTATCGAACTCAGGGAGGAAGAGGTCAAAGATATCCCTCTCAAGCAACCCTGCAATCACGATACAAGAAGTCTCTTGTGTCCCCGACACACCTAATACACTTGTCAGATGTATAGGTGCACTAGTTCGGCGAAGAGATAGTGAAATACAAGTGGTATGAATGAATATGAGTAGTAGTAACGGCGCCAAAAAAGTGCTTGCTGGCGTGCAGTTGATGGTAGTAATATTGCAGGAAGTAAAGATGCAGTAAAACAGTAAACAAGCGATGATTGCAGTATTTGGAAACAAGGCCTAGGGATCATACTTTCACTAGTGGACACTCTCAACATTGATC
Organism: Lolium perenne; assembly: GCF_019359855.2. Classification (NCBI taxonomy): domain Eukaryota; kingdom Viridiplantae; phylum Streptophyta; class Magnoliopsida; order Poales; family Poaceae; genus Lolium; species Lolium perenne. Next base: position 77,484,043 of record NC_067249.2, on the reverse strand, counting down.
ACATAAATAAATAAGTTATCTTCCTTTGTGCTACATATACTCTTGTTTGATAATGAACACCATTCGTTGTGTAGGGCTACAAGAGCACCTCAATGCCGGAGTTAACAATCTCCACAACATTCGGCATTCATATTTAAGTAACCTTTAGAGCATAATAGATCTTTGTAATTTAAACCGAGTACTAACATAGCATACACACTGTCACCTTTACACTATGAAGGGGAAATAAATCACATCAATAATATCATAGTAATAATTAACTCCATAACCTACAAGAGATTATGATCATAACCTACGCCAAGAACTTCGCGATGCACACACTGTCACCATTACACCATGAAGGAGGAATAGAGTACTTTAATAACATCACCAGAGTAACACAACTAGATCACAAAGAGAGAGATGAACCACATAGCTACAGTAGAGCCCTCAGCCTCGGGGGAGAATTACTCCCTCCTCATCATGGAGACAGCGATGGCGGTGAAGATGGCGGTGGAGATGGCTTCCGGGGGCACTTCCCTGTCCCGGCAGGGTGCCGGAACAGAGACTTCTGTCCCCCGAATTGGAGTTTCGCGATGGTGGCGGCGTCCCTGGAGTCTTTCTGGAGTTTCATCAATCGGTATCGCGTTTTTAGGTCGAAATGGGTCTTATAGGCGAAGAGGCGGCGCAGGAGGGGCACCAGGGCGCCCTCCCCATAGGCCGGCGCGGCCAGGGGCCTGCCCGCGCGGCCCTATGGTGTGGGACCCCTGGGCCTCCTCTCCGGGTCTCCTTCGGTGTCCTGGTCCGTCTCGGTGAATTATGATGTTTGGTCTTCGTTTCGTCGAATTCCGAGAATATTGCCCGAACAGCCTTTCTGGAACCAAAAACAACAGAAAACATCAACTGGCCCTTCGGCATCTCGTCAATTGGTTAGTTCCGAAAAACGCATCAAAACGATATAAAGTGTGAACAAAACATGTAGGTATTGTCATAAAACTAGCATGGAACATAAGAAATTATAGATACGTTTGAGACGTATCAGTGTTCTGGCGCGCTCTGCTGGAGCTAGAGGTCGTTGATACGTCTCCGACGTATCAATAATTTCTTATGTTCCATGCCACATTATTGATGTTATCTACATGTTTTATGCACACTTTATGTCATATTCGTGCATTTTCTGGAACTAACCTATTAACAAGATGCCGAAGTGCCAGTTCCTGTTTTCTGCTGTTTTTGGTTTCAGAAATCCTAGTAACGAAATATTCTCGGAATCGGACGAAATCAACGCCCAAGTTCCTATTTTCACCGGAAGCATCCAGAACACACGAGAACCGCCAGAGAAGGGGGACAGGGCCACCAAACCACACCCCGGCGCGGCCAGGGGGGCCACGCCCCCCTATAGTGTGGGCCCCCCAGAAGCCCTCCTGCGCCGCCTCTTCGCCTATATAAAGCCCTGGATCGAAAACCCTGATACGTTCGACGAAAACCACAGAAACCTTCCAGAGCCGCCGCCATCGCGAGGCCAAGATCTGGGGACAGGAGTCTCTGTTCCGGCACGCTGCCGGAACGGGGAAGTGCCCCCGGAAGGCTTCTCCATGGACACCGCTGCCATCTCCACCGCCATCTTCATCACCGCTGCTGCTTCCATGAGGAGGGAGTAGTTCTCCATCGAGGCTCGGGGCTGTACCGGTAGCTATGTGGTTCATCTCTCTCCTATGTACTTCAATATAATAATCTCATGAGCTGCCTTACATGATTGAGATTCATATGATGATGCTTGTAATCTAGATGTCATTATGCTAGTCAAGTGAGTTTTACTTATGTGATCTCCGGAGACTCCTTGTCCCACGTGTGTAAAGGTGACAGTGTGTGCACCGTGTGGGTCTCTTAGGCTATATTTCACAGAATACTTATTCACTGATGAATGGCATAGTGAGGTGCTTATTTATATCTCTTTATGATTGCAATGTGTTTGTATCACAATTTATCTATGTGCTACTCTAGCAATGTTATTAAAGTAGTTCTATTCCTCCTGCACGATGTAATGGTGACAGTGTGTGCATCCGTGTTAGTACTTGGTTTATGCTATGATCATGATCTCTTGTAGATTGCGAAGTTAACTATTGCTATGATAGTATTGATGTGATCTATTCCTCCTACATATGCATGAAGGTGACAGTGTGCATGCTATGTTAGTACTTGGTTTAGTCTTTTGATCTATCTTACACTATAAGGTTACTTAAATATGAACATCTAATTGTGGAGCTTGTTAACTCCGGCATTGAGGGTTCGTGTAATCCTACGCAATGTGTTCATCATCCAACAAAAGTGTAGAGTATGCATTTATCTGTTCTGTTATGTGATCAATGTTGAGAGTGTCCACTAGTGAAAGTGTAATCCCTAGGCCTTGTTCTTTAATACTGCGTTACTACTGCTTGTTTACTGTTTTACTGTGTTACTACTGCTGCAATACTACCACCATCAACTACACGCCAGCAAGCTATTTTCTGGCATCGTTACTACTGCTCATATATATTCATACCACCTGTATTTCACTATCTCTTCGCCGAACTAGTGCACCTATTAGGTGCGTTGGGGACACAAGAGACTTCTTGCTTTGTGGTTGCAGGGTTGCATGAGAGGGATATCTTTGACCTCTTCCTCCCTGAGTTCGATAAACCTTGGGTGATCCACTTAAGGGAAAACTTGCTGCTGTTCTACAAACCTCTGCTCTTGGAGGCCCAACACTGTCTACAGGAAAAGGAGGGGGAAGTAGACATCAAGCTATTTTCTGGCGCCGTTGCCGGGGAGGAAAGGTGAAAGGTACTCACACTCCGGATCTCGGCTACTAAGCTATTTTCGCCGTTGTAGGTACTCGAAGCTATTTCCTTTAGATCCTGCAATTGCAACTTTTTGTTTCTTGTTTTACACTAGTTAGGCATAATGGAAAACAACAAAAAAATTGGTGAGCTTTTTAATCTTTTTCCTGATTTAGAATTGTTTGATGCGAAAATTAAAAAACCTATGGAACCTTATTTGCATGTTAGTAGCGATGTTATTAGTATGAATGCAATTACTGCTAATGCTATGGAGAAGTCTAAGCTTGGGGAAGCTATTTTTTTGTGATCTTTTTAGCTTCCCATCTTTAGGGGAGAAAATTTGTTCTGATAATGCTTTATCTCCCATATGCGATAACTCTAATGATGCTTCTGATATTTTGAATCCACCTGCTGAAAGTATTCCGTATAAAATACCTATGAAAATTATTGAACGTGTTATGGACAACCACTATAAAGGGGATGGAACTGTCCATCCTAGAGATCATTTACTGTTTTTGCACGAATTATGCGGGTTATTCAAGTGTGCAGGTATCTCTATGGATGAAGTGAAGAAGAAGCTATTCTCCGTTTATTTATGCAGTAAAGCGGCGCATTGGTATAAATTGTTGGAGAATAGTCATTCTCTTGGTTGGGAGGAAATTGCATCTCTCTTTTATTCTAAATTTTATCCTCCTCATGAAGTGCATATTGATAGGAATTATATTTATAACTTTTATCCTCGTGATGGAGAGAGTATTTCTCAAGCGTGGGGGAGATTGAAATCACTAATGCTCAAATGTCCCATTCATGAGCTCCCCCGTAATGTTATTGTTAATAATTTTTATGCGAGGCTTTCAGGACAACACAAGGACTATCTGGACGCGTGTTCGGAGGGATCTTTCACAAGCAAGGAGGTTGAAGCTAGGTGGGATCTTCTTGATCGGATTAAGGAGAACGCTGAAGGATGGGAGAACAATGAAGGTAAAGAGTCAGGTATAAATTATGATTATGAATGCATTGAAGCTTTTATGGGTACTGATAAATTTCGAAATATGAGTGCTACTTATGGTCTTGACTCTCAAGTTGCTGCAAATCTTTATAAATCCTTTGCTTCTCATTTTGAATTGCCTAAGAAGAATTTTGATAAGTATCATGAACCTTTTAAAGAGGCTTGCATGAAGAATGAAATTGTTGTTAATTATTGCAATAAGCATGCTCAAACTCCTAAGAATGCTATTTCCTATAAGCATGTTAATTTTTGTGGAATGCATAGACCTTGTGGAATTAATCAAATCGAAGATGAATATTGTATCCATCATACTAATGAAAAAACTAGAAAGTGGTCTAGGGCGCTAGATGATCTTGGTAAAAAGTTTGTGTCCTCTATCCTTTTATTTGTGAAGTTTGCCATGAAGTGGGTCATTTTAATTTTCAATGCTCCTCCAATGATAATTTGAACCCAATGAGTGCTGCAAATTTGTATTGTGATGATGAAATTACTCCTAATCAGCATGATGAACTTACTTTATTTTTGGGGTGTGAAGAACTGTCGAGAAAAATCTCTTTGTTACATATGAGTGATCTTGATATTGATGATGTCCTGCATGGGTGTTTTTCTTATTGCATTGATAATAGCCATACAAATACTTACATACAAAATATTTTAGAAGACGACACCTTGCCAAAATATGATAGGACCGCCATGTGTTTTGAACTAATTAATGAAAAGGAGGAATCCTCCCAAGTTTCTTCTATTGTTTCTAAAAGTAAATCAGGTTATGCGGACAAGCCACCCTTCAAGCCTCTTCCTCCTAAAGAAGGAAATGAGGAGAAGGAAGAGAAGAAGAAGAAGAAGAAGAAGAAGGGAACGAAGAAGAAGAAGAAGAAGAGGAAGAAGAAGGAGAATAAAAAGAAAGAGGTAACACCGTATCCCCGCGTGAATGAGATAACGCTAAGTAACCGTAAGTATGTTGCTCCTAATGATTATTGTGATAATGAATCTAAATATGATGATCTTCCTATGCCCTTTACATACATTAGAGATCATGATTTGAATGAGCACACTACTTTTGATATTGCAAATCTCTGGGAAACTAATTCTGGAAATGATGATGATAATAATTGCCATAGTGTCAGTGCTATCCATGCTTCCTCCCATAATGATATAGAAAGCTCTAAGCTTGGGGAAGAGGTGTTTGAAAATCCTTTTGCTACTGATCATTATGTGTTTGATACATCTCCTTCTAATAACAACGATGGTATGGTCATAGATAAACCGACTGTGAAAGATAACTATTCTATTTCTTATGATGACACTGTGCCTCCGATCTTTGATGATTATTATAAAGAATGCTATGATATAGGTTATAACTACCCTTATGAAACTTGTCATAGTCATGATTGGGTTACCAAAAACGATTCCCTTAATATGCAACTTGTTTACCATGTTCAAATTCTTGATAATAATCCTGCTCCAATTACTATTAATGAAAAGAACTCTCCTTATGCCAAAATTAATGATACTTCTATGCATATGAACCATGATAAGAATGTTTTAAGTGATGGGTATATTGTGGATTTCATCAATGATGCTACTGAAAGTTATTATGAGAGAGGAAAATATGGTTGTAGAAATTTTCATGTTACTAAAACACCTCTCTATGTGCTGAAATTTTTGAAACTACACTTGTTTTATCCTCCTATGCTTGTTACTTTGCTCTTCATGAACTTGTTTATTTACAAGATTCCTATGCATAGGAAGCATGTTAGACTTAAATGTGTTTTGAATTTGCTTCTTTATGCTCTCTTTTGCTTCAAATACTATTTCTTGCGAGTGCATCATTAAAACTGCTGAGCCCATCTTAATGGCTATAAAGAAAGAACTTCTTGGGAGATAACCCATGTGTTATTTTGCTACAGTACTTTGTTTTATATTTGTGTCTTGGAAGTTGTTTACTACTGTAGCAACCTCTCCTTATCTTAGTTTTGTGTTTTGTTGTGCCAAGTGAAGCCTCTAATCGAAAGTAAGTACTAGATTTGGATTACTGCGCAGTTCCAGATTTCTTTGCTGTCACGAATCTGGGTCCACCTCCCTGTAGGTAGCTCAGAAAATTAAGCCAATTTACGTGCATGATCCTCAGATATGTACGCAACTTTCATTAGTTTTGAGTTTTCTGATCTGAGCAACGGAAGTATTTATTAAAAATTCGTCTTTACGGACTGTTCTGTTTTGACAGATTCTGCCTTTTATTTCGCATTGCTTCTTTCGCTGTGTTGGGTGGATTTCTTTGTTCCGTTACCTTCCAGTAGCTTTGAGCAATGTCCAGAAGTGTTAAGAATGATTGTGTCACCTCTGAACATGTGAGTTTTTGATTATGTACTAACCCCTCTAATGAAGTTTATGAGAAGTTTGGTGTGAAGGAAGTTTTCAAGGGTCAAGAGAGGAGGATGATATACTATGATCAAGAAGAGTGAAAGCTCTAAGCTTGGGGATGCCCCGGTGGTTCACCCCTGCATATATCAAGAAGACTCAAGCGTCTAAGCTTGGGGATGCCCAAGGCATCCCCTTCTTCATCGACAAATTATCAGGTTCCTCCCCTGAAACTATATTTTTATTCGGTCACATCTTATGTGCTTTACTTGGAGCGTCTGTATGCTTTTATTTTTGTTTGTGTTTGAATAAATTGGATTACATCATGCTTGTGTGGGAGAGAGACACGCTCCGCTGTTGCATATGAACACATGTGTTCTTAGCTCATAATATTCATGGCGAAGTTTCTTCTTCGATAAATTGTTATATGGTTGGAATTGGAAAATGATACATGTAGTAATTGCTATAAATGTCTTGGGTAATGTGATACTTGGCAATTGTTGTGCTCATGTTTAAGCTCTTGCATCATATGCTTTGCGCCCATTAATGAAGAAATACATAGAGCATGCTAAAATTTGGTTTGCATATTTGGTTTCTCTAAGGTCTAGATAATTTCTAGTATTGAGTTTGAACAACAAGGAAGACGGTGTAGAGTCTTATAATGTTTTCAATATGTCTTTTATGTGAGTTTTGCTGCACCGGTTCATCCTTGTGTTTGTTTCAAATAACCTTGCTAGCCTAAACCTTGTATCGAGAGGGAATACTTCTCATGCATCCAAAATACTTGAGCCAACCACTATGCCATTTGTGTCCACCATACCTACCTACTACATGGTATTTCACCGCCATTCCAAAGTAAATTGCTTGAGTGCTACCTTTAAACAATTCAAAATTTATCACCTCTGATTTGTGTCAATGTTTTATAGCTCATGAGGAAGTATGTGGTGTTTATCTTTCAATCTTGTTGGGCAACTTTCACCAATGGACTAGTGGCTTCATCCGCTTATCCAATAATTTTGCAAAAAGAGCTGGCAATGGGATTCCCAGTCCCAAATTAATTAACAAAAATAGACACTCCTCCATGGTATGTGATTGTTGGACGGCACCCGAAGGATTCGGTTAGCCATGGCTTGTGTAAGCAAAGGTTGGAAGGAGTGCCACCCAAAATAAAATAAAATGGGAGCCGCTCTTTGAAGGTTTGTCTGGCAAGGGGGTTAGAGTGCCCACTACCATTCATTGACAACAACATACACCTCTCAAAACTTTATTTTTATGCTCTCTTTATGTTTTCAAAATCAAAGCTCTAGCACAAATATAGCAATCGATGCTTTCCTCTTTGAAGGACCATTCTTTTACTTTTAATGTTGAGTCAGTTCACCTATTTCTCTCCACCTCAAGAAGCAAACACTTGTGTGAACTGTGCATTGATTCCTACATATTTGCTTATTGCACTTATTATATTACTCCATGTTGACAATATCCATGAGATATACATGTTATGAGTTGAAAGCAACCGCTGAAACTTAATCTTCCTTTGTGTTGCTTCAATGCCTTTACTTTGAATTATTGCTTTATGAGTTAACTCTTATGCGAGACTTATTGATGCTTGTCTTGAAGTGCTATTCATGAAAAGTCTTTGCTTTATGATTCACTTGTTTACTCATGTCATATACATTGTTTTGATCGCTGCATTCACTACATATGCTTTACAAATAGTATGATCAAGATTATGATGGCATGTCACTCCAGAAATTATCTGTGTTATCGTTTTACCTGCTCGGGACGAGCAGAACTAAGCTTGGGGATGCTGATACGTCTCCGACGTATCGATAATTTCTTATGTTCCATGCCACATTATTGATGTTATCTACATGTTTTATGCACACTTTATGTCATATTCGTGCATTTTCTGGAACTAACCTATTAACAAGATGCCGGAGTGCCGCTTCTGTTTTCTGCTGTTTTTGGTTTCAGAAATCCTAGTAACGAAATATTCTCGGAATCGGACGAAATCAACGCCCAAGTTCCTATTTTCACCGGAAGCATCCAGAACACACGAGAACCGCCAGAGAAGGGGGACAGGGCCACCAAACCACACCCCGGCGCGGCCAGGGGGGGGCCGCGCCCCCTATAGTGTGGGCCCCCCAGAAGCCCTCCTGCGCCGCCTCTTCGCCTATATAAAGCCCCTGCCGGAACGGGGAAGTGCCCCCGGAAGGCTTCTCCATCGACACCGCTGCCATCTCCACCGCCATCTTCATCACCGCTGCTGCTTCCATGAGGAGGGAGTAGTTCTCCATCGAGGCTCGGGGCTGTACCGGTAGCTATGTGGTTCATCTCTCTCCTATGTACTTCAATACAATAATCTCATGAGCTGCCTTACATGATTGAGATTCATATGATGATGCTTGTAATCTAGATGTCATTATGCTAGTCAAGTGAGTTTTACTTATGTGATCTCCGGAGACTCCTTGTCCCACGTGTGTAAAGGTGACAGTGTGTGCACCGTGTGGGTCTCTTAGGCTATATTTCACAGAATACTTATTCACTGATGAATGGCATAGTGAGGTGCTTATTTATATCTCTTTATGATTGCAATGTGTTTGTATCACAATTTATCTATGTGCTACTCTAGCAATGTTATTAAAGTAGTTCTATTCCTCCTGCACGATGTAATGGTGACAGTGTGTGCATCCGTGTTAGTACTTGGTTTATGCTATGATCATGATCTCTTGTAGATTGCGAAGTTAACTATTGCTATGATAGTATTGATGTGATCTATTCCTCCTACATATGCATGAAGGTGACAGTGTGCATGCTATGTTAGTACTTGGTTTAGTCTTTTGATCTATCTTACACTATAAGGTTACTTAAATATGAACATCTAATTGTGGAGCTTGTTAACTCCGGCATTGAGGGTTCGTGTAATCCTACGCAATGTGTTCATCATCCAACAAAAGTGTAGAGTATGCATTTATCTGTTCTGTTATGTGATCAATGTTGAGAGTGTCCACTAGTGAAAGTGTAATCCCTAGGCCTTGTTCCTTAATACTGCGTTACTACTGCTTGTTTACTGTTTTACTGTGTTACTACTGCTGCAATACTACCACCATCAACTACACGCCAGCAAGCTATTTTCTGGCATCGTTACTACTGCTCATATATATTCATACCACCTGTATTTCACTATCTCTTCGCCGAACTAGTGCACCTATTAGGTGCGTTGGGGACACAAGAGACTTCTTGCTTTGTGGTTGCAGGGTTGCATGAGAGGGATATCTTTGACCTCTTCCTCCCTGAGTTCGATAAACCTTGGGTGATCCACTTAAGGGAAAACTTGCTGCTGTTCTACAAACCTCTGCTCTTGGAGGCCCAACACTGTCTACAGGAAAAGGAGGGGGAAGTAGACATCAGTCGTCCGGGGTCGGTGTTGCTTGCCTACCAGCGTCGGGTGTGGAAGGATGGCCGGCAGCGAGCTAGGCTGGCCGAGATGAAGCTCTAGGTGGTCATCGCCTCCCTCGCTGGTGATGAGGGATAACCTCGGCAATACCCATATGTATTGAATTGGGTTTTAGGAAAGAGAGAGCGCTGGTGGTTTCATTGACTTGTGAGACAAACTAGGTATCCAACAAAAAGTAGATTGAAGGTAAAAAAAATTGCTGAGATTGTATTGAAACTAGGGTTTGCAATGATGCGTACTACAAGGTTTGTCGATGCCCTCCCCGGTGGCTCCTCCTATCCTTTATATAGTGGGCTAGATCTCAGAGTCCATACCCGGATCGGTTAAACTGATCTATGTCGGTTCACCCGATATGATACTTGCCTATTTTCATCTAGTTTCTAGTCTTGAACTTTTCTTGAGCTTCATGCGCCTTGTATACTCCTTCCAAGATCCACATCAGAGTTGATACTATTAAATACCCAATATGGTATATCCATGTCATTTGGTGACAAACGTTGACTTCTCTTAGGTGGTGTGTCTAGCCGTTGGTTTCTGGATGCTTTTGGTGGCCCGCGGAGCTGGTGGAAGTGCTGGGAGTGTGAGAAGATTGACAACACTTGGACCTTTTTCATGGCATGTATATATAGATAAATATTATAATTCTAACCATAAATGGAAGATAATACAAATAAGAACTCTCCACGATTTAGGGGATATGTCACATGTCACGCTACGTGACATATCTGTCTAGCACCCCCACCCTCGCAGTCGCAATGGGAGGAGGATGGACGTTGAGATTGGACCAAAAATTCAGAAACAACGGTGATGGAAGACCCTTCGTCAAGATGTCGGCGAACTGCGCAGACGAGGGGACATCTAGCACACGGACCTGGCCCACGGCAACACGATCGCGAAGGAAGTGAAGGTCGATCTTGATGTGTTCAGTGCGCTGATGCTGGGAGAGGTTCGTGGACATGTAGATGACGCTAACATTGTCACAAAACACAACCATAGCAGTAGGAGATGGTCGTTGAAATTCATGAAAAAGTTGTCGAATCGAACTACCCTCAACAACAATGTTAGCTCAACACGGTACTTAACCTCGGCGCTGGAACGGGAGACTGTGTGTTGCCACTCCGAAGACCATGAAACGAGGTTGTCACTGAGGTAGACAGAAGCCCGATGTGGAACGTCGAATGTCGGGGCAGCCGGCCTAGTCGGCGTTGGTGTAGGTAACCATGGCGTCTGACGAAGATAAGTGAAGTTGGAGTAAATGCGCTTGAAGGCCACTAGGTGCTGCTCGCTTGGTTCGTGCATGTGAAGACACACCTGCTGAACGGCGCACGCGATGTTAGGGCGCGTGAAGGTGAGGTACTCGAGCGCCCAGGCGAGGATGCGGTACTTAGTCAGGTTGGCGACAGGAGCGTCAGCGGTGGCGGCAAGCTTCTGCGATGTGTCAACCGGAGTGTCGCAGACTTGCAGGCAGTCATGCCGACTTTCTCTAGAATCTTTGCGGTGTACTTGTATTGCGAAAGGTGCATGCCGGAGGTATCGCAGGTGACCAAGATATCGAGGAAGTAGTGAAGACTACCCATGTCCATCATGGCGAACTCGGACTGGAGAGAGGTGGTGATCCGGTCGAGAAGCCGAGGTGAAGAGGCGGTAAGGACAATGTCGTTGGCGTACAAAAGAAGATAAGTTGTGCCCTCCGCACATTGAAGAACGAACAAGAATATGTCGTTGCGCGAGCAGGCGAATCCGGTGGAGATGATGAAGGCCGCGAAACGTTGGTACGACGTGCGAGGAGCATACTTGAGACCGTAGAGCGAACGGTTTAGCCAGCAGACGTGCTCGATAGCTTGTCTGATCTGGGGCTTCATCATGGGGCGATGGTAGCCAGGTGGGGACCTGCGGTGCCTTCCTAGGCCTTAGTTTCTTTCCCACTCTCCGGGATCGCTTGGTCCTTGCCCGAGGGACCGTGTACCCTGGTATCCACGGGAACGACACACACGAGTCACTCGCTCATAAGAATAAGGATGTAACAAGGTTTTCGCGAGCATCCCTGTTATGGGTATACTTCATGGGTGTACTATCGATAGTGGCTGGATCCTTGCGGCAAGGAGACCCTCTCTCCCCCTTCCTGTTCAACATCGTTGTCGACGTGCTGCAACAGATGCTCCTTCATGCTTCCGGGGAGGGGCTCCTTTTGCACCCCATTGTTGACGACCTACCCTGTCCTGTGCTCCAGTACGCCGATGACACCCTCATCATCATCCGGGCTATCCCCGGACATGTGGAAAACCTCAAAAAAGTGCTTGATGACTTCTCTGCGGCCACGGGGCTGACCATAAATTTTCACAAAAGCACCTTTGTCCCCGTCAAGGTCGACAACGCTTCTGCCATATCCATGGCTGCGGCCTTTGGATGCGAGGTCGCTACCTTTCCTCAGACCTACCTTGGCCTCCCGCTCTCCCCATATAAACTTCGTATGGGTGACTTTGCGCCCATTATGTCAAAAAGTGATATGCGCCTCTCTAGCTGGAGAGGGCGATGCCTCCCCATTGGTGGTCGCCTTCTCCTCGTCAACTCTGTCCTCACCTCTATGATGTCCCATGCCATGAGTGCGGGCCTCCTTCCTGCCGGTGTCGACGAAGCCATCGATAAACGACGTCGGGCTTTCCTCTGGACCGGAGAGGAAACTTGCAATGGAGGTAAGTGCAAAATGGCTTGGGATGATGTCTGTGTCCCAAAAAAAATCGGGGGGCTTGGAGTCATATCCCTCCCCGCCCAGAACTCTACCCTGCTTTCGAAGTTTCTCACCAAAATCCACTCTGGCTCCTCGGCCCCCTGGGTCTTTTGGTTCCGACGTATGTATGGGTGGAACAGTGATCGTGACTTAGGGGATTGCCACCACCTAGACACGCCCGTGTGGAAGGACATCATTGCTGGGCTTCCCCCCTTCCGATCCGCCTCCAAGGTCCTCCTTGGGGATGGATCCTCAACCGCCTTCTGGTTTGATCTCTGGCATGGAGACCAAACCCTCCATGAGCGCTTCCCCAATATCTTCTCCCACTCTACCAGACCTAACATTAACGTGGCCTTGGCCCTCTCTCTGGGCCTCCGCGACTCCCTTAGGCCCCGCTTGACGATGGCCGCGGCGGCTGACCTTCGCACCTTGACCTCCGAGCTAAGCACTGTGCGTGCTCGCATAGACATCTCCGATTTGCGTGATGGCCGCCTTACTAACAAAAAACTCTCGAACAAAGTTTTCTATGTCAATTCTTTCAGGCATCTGCAGGTTGATGAAGTCGTGAACAGGGTCTGGAGGAGCGCTGCCCCCTTAAAGTGCAAAATTTTCTACTGGTTGGCTAGGAAAAGGCGCCTCCCCACCAACGAACGGCGTTTTCGTCACAACATGTCTACCTCTGCATCCTGCCTCTCCTGCGACCTCGACGAAGACACGGACCACCTGCTGTTTCATTGCCCCAGAGCTGCGGAAGTCTGGGCCTTCTTCCATAGAGACTTCGCCCCTGGCACGGTTTCTAGTTTCTCGGATTTCTGGCTAGAACGATGCAGTACTTTCGAGGAGACCACCATCAACACCGCCATCGCCTGGAACATCTGGAAAAGGAGGAATGCCCGCACCTTCAACGGCACCCTGGAGAGTCTCTCCCTCGTTTCCAACAGGTGCATCGAAGACGTTAGACTCTGGGCTTACAGATGCAACACCCCCTCCTCGACCTCCCTTCTAAACTCTTGGTGTAATGGATATGACCCCCCCTGAATTTCTTTCGCCCCCCCCCCCCCTCTCTCCATCTCTTCCTCCCCCTCCAATCAGTTGTAATCTGAATCCCCTGTATTCCTGGTGATTGGTAATAAAGTTGTTCAGGCTGGCGTAAGCCCGCCGTAGTTCAGGTCAAAAAAAATAGTGGCTGGATCTGGCAACCGGGTGGGCCATAGACGGTGATGGTGGCATACGGCATCGGGCGGCCCCAGTTGCTGTTGATCAAGATGAAGGAAGTCCAACCCAGGAACAAGGAGCCAGATCCCAACCGACTTACCCCCTGGAGTCGGATCAGGCCTGGCCCATCAGAGGAAGCCGGATCTAGTACGACATATTAGGAAGTAGGTGAATCCTTGACGTGCACTGCAATGTAATGTACTGTAGTTAGGCATGATTGTATTCCGGCTAGGACTCTCCGTAGAAATCCTAGATCTTGATGCCTTTATAAGCCGGAACCTTGGAGCCTTAGAGGCACAACCATAACTCATTGTAATAACGCAAAAGCGCTCAGATAATTCCAGACAAGCAGCAGTAGGCCCTGTCCTCGAGCAGGTGTTTCGATACTGGGTAAATCGCGTACCACCATCCCGAGGACTCTCCGTCCAATGGCCCCTACTTCTTCTCCCATCCGTGAAGATCCCTTCTCCGGGGTACTGTCGGATAGACAACGACAATCCCACTTATAGTTCATTTGAAAATTTTAGTTCAAACTTTTGAAGTAAAATTTAAACGGTAAAACTTCAAATAAACTACAAGTGGGATATTGTTGGAATCACACTTAGACACCTTACTTAGTGAGAATGAATCAACACATAATATGCATGGTCAGGTCAGCCGGTTCATCCATCTGAATCCTCTGAAGTTTTGTTGTCTCCAGCCTTATTACCACGCGCGTTACTATAATAAACAAACAAAGAAAGAAAGAAACACGTTATATCGGCAAATTGGCAATCGTGATCGATCGATACGATCGGTCATCACTTGCGGGCTTTCTTGTAAGCAATGAAGCCGGCGACGTAGAGGAAGATCAGCGAGACAGTGGCGACGACGAGAGCGATGTTGACCTTGCGCCACTGGCTACACAGGGTCGCCAGGAGCCCCGCGCGGCAGGACTCGCACTCGTAGCAGAGCTGCCCAGGGTTGTTGCTCCAGAGCCCGCAATCGTGGTCGGGGGCGCTCGTCGGGTTGGTCCACACCGTGGGGCCGACGTAGCGTAACCCGCACTCCGACGGCGGCTTGCAGCATCCGGACTGGAGCGGCGTGAGGCTGGACTTGTAGAACTCGTCGGCGGTGACGAAGCTGGCCTGGCGCGCGAGCTTCTTGCAGGTGTCGGAGCCGGCGAGGCAGGACTTGATCTCCTCCCACCGGCCGGGGTCGCCGGAGACGTACCCGCGGAGCCACATGGAGAAGCCATCCAGGCGGTACTCGTCGTAGGCCCGGCCGATCAGCGGGTAGGCCCCGGACCCGCCGGTGACGACGGCGGCGAAGACGAGGAACACCACGAGGATGACGATGAGCACCGGGATGGCGATGAAGTAGAACCTGAGGAGGTAGCGCGCCCGGCCGTGGTCCGAGTAGGCGCCGGCGAAGCCCGCCAGCGTCGCTAGGAGGATGCACCCGCCAAGGATTGCCACGGGCCAACGTGCCCTCTGCGCGCACTCCCCCTCCTGCGCAACCCCGAACCAGACCCCCGACGCGATGACGAGGACCGCGCAGACCGCCATCAGCGCCACGCACGCCGTGAACATGCTGCTCTTTCTCACCGCCATGGCTCTAACTGCGTTGCCTCTGCTGCTCTCGCTCTCAATCTCAATTGCCGTACTTATACGATACGAGGCGTCTGTCTAGCTACTGTGTGTTCTTGGCGCGGCGCGAGGTGCCTGTCTTGCAACTGCCTTCTTTCGTGGGTGGGGTGATGGTCGATGACTCGACATAAAAGGACCTTTTGCTGCCTTGGGCAAAGGTGGCGAGTAAATTACATCTTGTGCAATTCTATTACTACTACTAGTATATCTTTGAGGTGTATCTAGTTTTTTGTGCGGTTTATAGGTTATATATGGCATTCGAGTTTACATGCTACATGTCAGTTTCAAAATTTAGCTAGTTTGTGCAAAATAACAACTCCGTCCATTCCAAAAAAAAAGTGTCGGAAGACATATATAATATAATTATGTTTTTACAGTAGACACCTTCTAAATTTATTAAAAGAACAGACCAACTTCTCCTTGACTGGTTGCATATCTACTTGACGATTGGTTGGAGGCATGAAGCAGTTCACAGATCTCGTGACCTTGTCATACTCCGCCGTGACACCGTAAACCATCCGCTAGGTCAATAGGTCTCCACTGTCCGCCGGCTATGATCCATGCCGGTCTTGGACCGGAGGCAGCCGAAGCCCTAAGGGGAGGAGGGCTCTGATCTATGGCGTCCTAAGGCGAGGTGGCCGCAAGCAGGACTCCACCATCAGTCGCGGCAGCGCGCCACCACCAAGGGTCGAGATCTGAGAGTGAGAGGGGGTTAGGATCTGAAAGGAGGCCGGGGGTGTTCGTTGCTCGTGGCATGTGCAGCCAGAGGCGAGCAAGGAGGCCGACACGAGCATGTTCTGACTGAGTTGCTAGAGAGTGCGGGTTGGGTAAAAATAAACTTTGTGGATGTGTTTGCAAAATCGTCTCTCTAACATTTTTTTCGGATCAGAGGGAGTAGCTTATCTTGGTTTGGCCAAAATAAACAGTTTGCGCAATTCAGAAGCAATAGCCAAAAGAACAAGATGAGCACTGCATTTAAATAGCATGACCACTGAATTTTTTCATCAGGTACATTTTCGTTACATGCAAATGAGCAAGTTTGGACCTGATACACACACACACAAAAAAGAACTCCAAAAGAACAACCAGACATGTGCGGTAAGCCGTAAAATACCATGTCCATTCTAACGCAACTATACCACACCAAAATAGCCAACAAGTTCTGGAAATTGCATTATTACTGTTGAATGTAGATGGGCTGCAGCCCAGTAAGACAGCCCATGTAGTCTACAATTCCTGAAATCTCAAGGCCCATCACGTTGACAGCTTGGGACAGCTTTGGGGACAAAATTTAGTCCCACATTGCTAGTTGGGAGGGAGCTGAAGTGGTATATAAGGGCTGATGTTCTAGTCCTTCTAAGTGAGTGAGAATAGAAGGAGTCCTCGCGCATTCCTCCTCCTCCGCTCGGCTCGGCTCGGCTCGTCACACACGCACATCGCGTTTCGTGACTCGAGTTCGAGTTCACACTCAACGAAGCCTAAATTTTTGCTTGTTGCACCAACTGAGTTGGATACGTCGGCTCTCCACCCATGCTATACCAGGAGACATATCAGATCTGGAGGATACAGCTCTCAGAACTCTCTAGTCCATCTCTCTTACGAAGTTCTTTTTGTTGCGCTACTCTCTAGTCTTCCCCATCCCGGCGACTGCGTGCACAGCCGTCCGGGAGAGCAGGCCTCCGAAACTCCGTCCGTTGAGATCCTGCACTGGGAGACGGGCGATAAGGTTTTTGGGGAGCGTCTCGGCACGACTGCTCGCTACTGTTCGTGCTCTTCTTCGCCGGTTCGACTGCTTCATCGACAGATCCTACTACACCATGGGCGACACCAACAATTCCCATGGTGGTGCTGCTGCTGGTGCGACCTTCCCGGTCGCGATGTACGTGCTTTTTCTCTTCTATCTTGCACTGCTACTTGTTCCATGTTCAGATCTGATGCATGTGCTTAGTCTGATGTGTGTGGTTAAGTATGCTTGTGCATCTGTCATGTTATTTTCGGTAATTAATCTCACATGGAAATTGCCTAATAATCTAACAATCCAAAAACCTTATATGCTTAGGCAATTTTCACCGTCTGGTTTTGCTGCTGCGCTTGAACCGAGCCCGTTTACGGGTTCTCATTTCAAGAGATGACAGAATAAGACCCTCTTGTGGCTCACTTCTATGGGCGTGCACCGAGTTGCGGAAGGTATTCCCAGAGGTCCGCTTACTCCTGAAGAGGATAAAGCGTTCGGGGATGCCACCATAATCTTTGTGGGTGTCGTCCTAAGTGTGCTTGGAGACAAGTTGGTTGATGCTTATCTGCACATCCGAAATGGGAAGAAACTGTGGGATGCACTGGACGCTAAGTTTGGTGCTGCCGATGTTGGAGGTGAACTGTATGCAATGGAGCAGTTCAATGACTACAGAATGGTTGAGAACCGATCTGTAGTAGAACAGGCTCATGAGATATAGATCATGGCAAAGGAACTTGAGCTCCTCAAGTGTGTGCTACCGGACAAGTTTGTCGCGGGATGCATTGTCGCTAAGCTTTCCCCTTCGTGGAGGAACTTTGCCACTTCTCTGAAACATCAGAGGCATGAGTTCTCTGTTGAGAATATCATGGACTCTCTCGATGTTGAGGAGAAGGCGAGGGCAAAAGACAAACACACTGGAGGAACCGAGGGACGTTCTGCTGCCAATATGGTGCAGAAAAATCCCACAAGTCCAAGGGAAAGAACAAGGGAATCTCCGAGACTACCAACTTCAAGAAGAAGGGGAAAATGGAGAAGAAAGATCCTTGTTGGGTGTGTGGCGAGACGGGCCATTGGGCTAATCGTTGTCCACAACACAAAGGAAAGAAAGGTCAGGCTGGACAGAACTCAAATTCTGTCAACATGGTCATTGGTAACACCGGTGAAGGAACTACAGGGTATGGTAATATATTACCTAATGTTCTTTCGGTGTTTCAGCCCACAGAATGGTGGGTTGATACATGTGCTAATGTTCATGTGTGTGCTGACATCTCCATGTTTACCTCTTATCAGGCACGAGGTTCCTCAGTAATGATGGGGAATGGGTTACATGCTACTGTTCGTGGTGTTGGCACGGTAGATCTGAAGTTTACTTCGGAAAAGATCATGCAACTGAAGAACGTGCTGCATGTCCCTTCTATCAAGAAGAATCTCGTTAGTGGCTCCTGTCTTATAAAAGATGGGTTAAAGTTGGTGTTTGAGTCCAATAAAGTTGTATTGTCTAAGTATGGAACTTTTGTTGGAAAGGGCTATGAATGTGAGGGAACGTTTCGCTTCTCTCTAGAAAACTTATGTGATAATGTTGTGAACCATGTAAGCATTAGTGTTAATGAAACTAATGTTTGGCATTCACGACTTTGTCATGTTAATTTCGGTTGTATGTCGTGGCTTGCTGATATGAGTTTAATTTCGAAATTCACCTTTGTCAAAGGCTCTAAGTGCCATGCTTGTGTGCAAGCAAAGCAGTCTCGCAAGCCTCACAAGTCTGCGAAGGAAAGAAACTTGGCACCACTAGATCTCATACATTCAGATCTATGTGAGATGAATGGTGAGTTGACAAGAGGTGGAAATAAATATTTCATGACTTTGATTGATGATTCCACTAGGTATTGTTATGTGTATCTCCTGAAAACTAAAGATGAGGCTCTTGATTTCTTTAAAATCTATAAGGCTGAAGTTGAGAACCAACTTGAAAGAAAGATAAAAAAGGGTTCGGTCCGATCGTGGTGGAGAGTACTTTTCTAATGATTTCAATTTATTCTGTGCGGAACATGGTATAATCCATGAGAGGACGCCTCCCAATTTCTCAGAATTCAATGGGATTGCAGAAAGGAAAAACCGTACTCTAACAGATTTGGTTAACGCCATGTCAGATGTTTCAGGTTTATCCAAGGAATGGTGGGGGGAGGCTATATTGACTTCGTGTCATGTCCTAAACCGTGTTCCAACGAAGAATAAAGAGATTACCCCTTATGAGGAATGGGAAAAGAAAATGCCATCACTCTCCTACCTACGAACTTGGGGTTGTTTGGCTAAAGTGAATTTGCCAATCACCAAGAAGCGAAAGCTTGGACAAAAAACCGTGGACTGTGTCTTTCTTGGCTATGCTGCCCATAGCATTGCTTATAGATTTCTTGTGGTGAAATCTGGGGTGAACGACATGAATGTTGGCACCATCTTTGAATCAAGAGATGCTACATTCTTTGAGGATATATTTCCTATGAGAGATACGCATGGCATATCTAGTTGGGAATCTGATCCAATACATGAAACTCCTATGGAGTATGATGAGGAATCTTATGATGAGAGGTCAGATTCTGATGAAGATGACAATGAAGCTCCCACAAGGAGTAAGAGACAAAGGATTGCAAAGTCTTTTGGTAATGATTTCATTTTATATCTTGTGGATGATACCCCCACTACCATTTCAGAAGCTCTCGCATCTCCTGATGCAGAATACTGGAAGGAAGCGGTTCAAAGTGAGATGGATTCCATCTTGGCTAATGGAACGTGGGAGTTAACTGAGCATCCTTATGGGTGCAAACCTATAGGATGTAAATGGGTATTTAAGAAGAAGCTTCGAGCTGATGGTACTATTGAGAAGTACAAAGCTCGACTTGTAGCCAAAGGCTATACCCAAGAGGAAGGCGAAGATTTCTTTGATACCTACTCACCTGTGGCGAGATTGACCACCATTCGAGTACTACTGTCATTAGATTCCTCACACGGTCTTCTCGTTCATCAAATGGACGTTAAGACGGTTTTCCTAAATGGAGAGTTGGACGAGAAAATTTACATGGAACAGCCTGATGGTTTCGTACTACAAAGTCAAGAAAAAAGGTGTGTAAATTAAAGAAATCTTTGTATGGTCTCAAACAAGCTCCCAAACAATGGCATGAGAAGTTTGAAAGAACTCTGACATATGTGGGCTTTGTTGTTAATGAAGCTGACAAATGTGTGTACTATCGCCATGGTGGGGGTGAGGGAGTTGTCCTATGCTTGTATGTGGATGACATACTAATTTTTGGGACAAGTCTCAAAGTGATTGAGGAGGTAAAAACCTTCTTATCTCAGTGTTTCGAGATGAAAGATCTTGGAGAAGTTGATGTTATATTGAACATCAAGTTATTGAGAGATGGGAATAATGGGATTACACTTGTGTAATCTCATTATGTTGAGAAGGTGTTGAGCAGATTTGGTTATGCTGATTGCAAATCTTCTCTCACACCTTATGATCCTAGTGTCTTGCTTCGAAAGAATGAAAAGGCAACTAAAGATTAATTGAGATACTCTCAAATCATTGGTTCACTCATGTATTTAGCTTGCGCTACGAGGCCTGATATCTCGTTTGCTGTATGCAAACTTA
This sequence comes from Lolium perenne, assembly GCF_019359855.2. NCBI lineage: Eukaryota > Viridiplantae > Streptophyta > Magnoliopsida > Poales > Poaceae > Lolium > Lolium perenne. Next base: position 77,463,469 of record NC_067249.2, on the reverse strand, counting down.
GCCGGTTTGTGGCCAACCCGGGAGATGATCATTGGCATGCTCTTGAGAGAGTGATGCACTATCTAAAAGGAACCATGAGTTATGGAATTCATTATACTGGGTATACAAGAGGACTTGAAGGGTATAGTGATTCCAATTGGATTTCAGATGCTAAGATGAAGGCCACAAGTGGATATGTTTTCACTCTTGGTGGTGGCGCTGTTTCCTGGAAGTCTTGCAAGCAAACCATCTTAACGAGGTCAACTATGGAAGCAGAACTCACAGGATTAGATACAGCTACTGTCGAAGCGGAATGGCTTCGTGAGCTCTTGATGGACTTGTCTATGATTGAAAAACCAATACCGGCCATCCTCATGAACTGCGATAATCAAACTGTGATTATCAAAGTGAAAATTTCTAAGGATAATATGAAAAGTTCCAAACATATCAAGAGGAGATTGAAGTATGTCAGAAAACTGAAGAACTCCGGAATGATAGCATTGGATTATGTCCAAAGTGCTAAAAATCTGGCAGATCCTTTCACAAAAGGACTATCAAGAAATATGATAGACCGTGCATCAAGGGAGATGGGTTTGAGACCCACTTGAGTTGCCGAGGGGGTTACCCAACCTATGTGATCGCAAATTCTGTGAACTAGGACCTGGGAAAACAAACCGGAGTAACTGAGTTGAGAGAAAATTTAATACTCCCACTCCGCTGCAGATGCAATTCTCTCATAGTTACTGTAAGGCAGGTTGACAATTTCTTAATGTGTTCTGAGCGGCTCCTGATAAGCGAAGACGCTGTCCTACAGGGCGATCTTTGAAGAATACACCTATACGAGTGACACTACTTGTCATAGTGTGGGAGATTTGGGTGAATCTCTAGTAAGCTCATGAAGTGGCGAGGAGTATGACTTATAAGCTTCACCCGAGGGGAAGGCTATGGTAGCCTAGTACCGTGCCGACATTGAGTGCAACTTGCTGCACAAAGACTCACAATTCAAGGCATAGTCCATTGTTCAGTTATAGTCAAGCGTAGCTCCTTGCCTAAGTGGAAGTTCAACTTAACAGTCTCCACTGAAGTGTAGGTATATTAAACAGTGAATGAAACTAATGTGTCATCTGATATGCATATGAGATCTGGTGGGGGATTGTTGAATGTACATGGGCTGCAGCCCAGTAAGGCGGCCCATGTAGTCTACAATTCCTGAAATCTCAAGACCCACCACGTTAGCAGCTTGGGACAGCTTTGGGGACAAAGTTTAGTCCCACATTGCTAGTTGGGAGAGAGTTGGAGTGGTATATAAGAGCTGCTGTTCTCACTACAAGAATTTCGGTCTATTGCAACAAAATTTATTGCTACACCTATCTTTTGTTGCAGTAAAATGCAATATTACAACAAAATTTTGGTTTGTGGTAATAGGATCTACATATTACCATAGGTTAGTTTTATTGCGCTAAGTACCCGACTTCGTTGCAATAGAAGCCACATATTGCCACAAAACCGCGTATGCGTTGTAATATGGTAGAGATATTGCGACATCTGCATAACGTTGCGTGAATTAGTCATTTTTTTTGCAATAGCTACTAGGTATTGCGACAAAATAAATGTCCGTGGTAATATTCGAAAGGTATTGCAACAATTTTGGTGTTTGGCGTTACCGAAAGATATCGTTGTAAAAATTGGCTTCATATTGCAAAAAAATGGGTATTAGTCATAATAGGACATTTTTTTACCTCAACTTCATTGTGTTGTAATAAATATTACATATCGCGACAAATTTGTATCCATTGTAATATGCACAAGAAATTGAAACATAATTTAATTTAAACGGTATTTCTATATTATATTTTACACATCGACACGGTATTTATCTATTATAATAATGAAAATAATTATAATTTATGAATTACCGATCCAATTATTGAACCAAGTAAACCAATGGTTAGATTTTTAAACCTTAGAAGAGAGGGCGCCAGATCGCCTCTTCCCGGTTCTTAGATCTGGCGGTTTTTTCACAACGAAATGGCCTTTTACCAAAAAAAAATTATAACATTTTTTTAGTAGCACCTATATTTTATATTGCTTTGAATTATTATTTTTTCAATTCATTTCATTATTGTTTACGTTTCCACCAAAAAATACATATTTTGCACCAAATACTTTAGTCGTGTACTCTATTTGCGCCAAAACTTTTTAACTTTCCCGCTAAACACCCTCATAACTAATCACAATTAGTGCTCTATAAACCAAATCACGGCGTCATCCCATGGGATTAGATCTCAACTCTGGTTCCTCCGTCCTCACGACCTCACGGCGTCAAGGCTGCGAATCACACCGCATGGAGAATTTATCAGGTTATCTTCCTCCCATCTCCTCCGCATAGATTAGAGATTAGGTGTGCAGCGCATCGATCCGCCCTTTTTTCCTTCCATCCTTGAACTACCGTGCAGCCACCGTGCAGCCTCCGGCATGGCCGCTAGAATGAAACCGCCCGCCTCACCGTCCTACCAGGACATCCACCGGGATGCAATAGCCCCCCTCGCCGGCGGTCGGCAAGGCGGCGGTGGGCCGGTGGCGGCGGAGCTCACGCCGATCTGGGAGACATTCGATCTGTTGTGTTCGATGCCGACCACGTTCTCAGCCACGGCGACCACAGCCATGGCGGCCGCGAACAGCACCAGGAGTGCCAACACCTCGCCTATCCCCATGACGGCAGCATGGTACACAACTACACACCTGATTTCTCCCTTCCTCGTCGATTTGAGTTTTCCTGTCTAAATGGGCGAGTTGTGCCGCTTGTGCGCTCCCGGCCGTCTATGGTGGACGGTCCCCTGTGGCCCCGCCGGCCGTCGCGCCGATCAGTCCGCCGCCGGCCAGCATCTCGCTCCGCTGGCCACCCACGTGGATGTGTCTCGCCTCGCTCGGAATGGCCGCACTCTCCAAGTCTAGGCGAAACTTCACTAGCTGCTATGTGTTGAGCTCTATGTCGGCGTACAGGTGCAGAACTCCCAAGCGACTGGTAGGGAGTACTTTTAGGAAGCCATTATTTATTTTTGCAAAAGCTATATTAGACGCTTTCAGATTATTTAAGCAGTAATCATGTGTTTTTCATATGATCAAGGTGCTGGTAGTTGATGGCCCAGCGCTACAACGACGAGACTTGCACAAGCTGGACGATGCAGAGAAAATCAGGAAGGAGATCAAGGAGCAAGAGGGGTTAGATCAGGAAGTGTGTGACCACCGTACCGTCCACAAAAGGTTTGTATTTTCCCTGATTGTTGATTATGGCAATGTATTGTTGAGTTTTACCGGTTTGTTGGTGTTCTTGAAAAAATATGGCTATGGTCAATTGGTCATTATTCATAAACAAAAATATTTTTAGAGTTTAACGGACCATCTCAAGTTTGCACTAAGACTTCGTTGATATGGGTCACATTTATTAAGTATATTTAATTGTTGGAGTGATCCTTTTGTTGCTTAAGCTTTATTTTGTAGTACTGCAAAATCAAGGAGCGATTGGTTTGATAAGATGAGGTTTACTACATTATGTTCTTCAGTATTGTGAAGGTACGACTCGGCAAGTGGGCAATGGCGATCAGTGTTCTAAGGGATATATGATGACAACTAGGAAATTACTCTAATGGAAGGTAATTTTCAGATACCATGTGTTGTCTTTGAAGTATCCAATATTGTAGTATATACTCAAACAAATGTTCTTGTTTAAATATTGTGGTCATTTGTTGTCCACTTGTGTGGTGTCTATGTCATAAGTATGCACTAGAACAAGATGCTACAAGTGGGGAATGGTATGACTCAAGAATTTTGTTGTCTTACCTTTCTGAACCTTTATTGAATGTCATCCACATGTCACAATTAAGTGAACCTCTTCTGTCAATGATTTTATTACAATATCTGAAGGAAAAGCTTCAAGCTTATCACAAACGTCTATGAAAGTTTTGACCTACTCATTTGCTAGCTGCTTTAGGTAAGAGGTCTTGATAGTTTAGTTTTCTGGCAGCAGGTTGTTCCTCCAGTTTAGTTTATCTATGGTCCACGATTTAATGATCCGATGATATTGATTAACATAATCATTTTACTGCAAGATATTAATATATGATTGTTATGAGTACCAACCCAGGTTTCAGTTTATTCTTGTGTTTTCATTGAAGCCAGCGACAAGATCTATAGCATGTTTTCCCCGCTGCCACTAAATAGGCTATTTGCTCAACAGAGGGCTGATGTTGCCATTTTGAACTTCAACTCTGAAGTAGTGTGCTTAATTTTTGACATGTTCAATGGAGGCGCTGGGTGAAGTTCATCTTATCTCAATTGGGTAAAGCACAAAATACAACTCATTCACTTTGCAGGTATGAAGTTGATAACTTACATTGACGTGGGCATAACCCTTCGGGTACTCGACATTGCCATACCCGGTGCAAACTATGAAGCTGGACCAGCACAAGGACTCGACAAGCTGGACCCGCAAGGAATATCAACTTGGACTACAAGGAAAAAAAACTCCAACACGAATCCTACTAGGACTCTTGTAAACCCTAGCTTGGCTGATATATAAAGCCAGGCAGGGGCACCCCTTAGGGACACACGATCAGAAACATAATTTTAGAGGCAACACGCTTAGACACCGCAACCCGCGGATTAGAACTAGACTAGATCCAACAACTCCGCCTATGGCGGCCCCCTGTATACATATATTCATATAGTGGATTGCTAGCAGGACGTAGCGACCCTCCACCGCGGGGGCGTGAACCTGGGTACGTCGTGTACCGCCTCGCTCCCGGAACTTCCGTCGTCGCCTTTCTCTAAAAACCCAAGCCCCTCATGGTGGGCATTGCTGAGGAACCGCCTCGTCAATTGGCGCCGTCTGTGGGAATCGCGACGACAGGATTTTGTCATCTGGGCGGGATCCATCGTCGACAACTTTCATACTGTACCCGAGAAGAAGATCTACACGATCAAGTTCATCAATTGAAGATTACCAAAAATCAGATCCGATCTACACGTGATGTGGCCGCCGTGATCATTCTGATAGAAAAAACGTCTACGCAGCCGGCGCGTTACTCAGGCAAGCATCAAGATCAATCGGATGGAGAAACAAATAATCAGCTAGTTGAATCCAAGTTCCAGGGAGAAGAAGCGGAATCAACGTGTGTGCTCATAAAATAATCAGCTGGCCCGTTCGCTCACCATGGCATGCACCGGAAAAGCAATCAGCTTATACCTCACAAGGATATTGTCAGCGATTCGGCAATCGCGATATCGGAAGAATAAAGCTTCAGCTATGTCATACGGCCGGCGTCCGCACGAAGTTGTCTACTTCGTGTGAATACAAAGAATTTTAGCGTAAAGGAAAAGAAGGAGGCATCAATCGGAAGCTACTCGAGTGCACGGCGGGGTACATCAACTCCGGCGCGTTCGGGTGCTCACCTGTTGCAAATTTATTGGATCAACTATGTCTATGACACGGATCAAGCCACCAAGTTCATCTGCTCGGATGAAGGCTGGCTAGCTTGTTTACTCACGCACGGCAAGATCCAATCCAATCTGTGGGATTTCCGCTGGCCGCCCGAACGTTTTGCCGGCATGGAACTGCCGATCTCCAAACACAGCCGAAGCAGTCATCCAAAAGAAGTCGCCTGCGCCGATCCTGCACAAGCCAGGCGCGGCGGCCATCGTGAAACTTCAGGCTATTTCACTGGGAGAACTTACAACGAGATGCACTGCCCGAAGCGCCGAGACCCGCTGATACCATTCGCCATGGAGGTTTCTTGCGTCAGCAGCGGGGTAATCCAGAAGCCGCCTACGCCGAGCCCGCACGAGCGAGCCAACAAGGACCGGTTCCTGCCGATGCCGCACAAGCTGGCCGAAGTGGTGACCAAATAGTCATTCGCGCCAGTCGGAAAATCATCCGCCTCGATCACGTTGTCGGCTGACTTGGAGCCCAACCAGCAAGAAACAACGGGGACAGTTACTTGGAGGTCATGTACAATGGCGACTTCCTGCGCGACAACCCCTACCGTGGCGTACGCGTCGCCAGGGATCAGGAGAAGAATATGACATAGTAATCGCGATCAGAAGACAGCGGTCGCCGAGTTGCCAGCAGCCGAAAGTTCACGCTGGTACTGAAGTGGATCGAGAAGAAAAAGCAGCCGGAGCCACTCTGAGACGCCCCGACCAAAATTACTTCTCGCACTTTCAACGGCATCGTCGAAGACCACGGAAATTTGATCTGTACACATCTGGAAGAAGAGGAAGCCTACATGGCCAGGATCATTGTTGGTGTTCCTCCAGAAAAAGCAGCATCAATAAATCATGCCGAGTCTCGCACAAAGTACTACTGCATCGGGTCAAGAGAGGAAGAAAAGAAAGGCATGTGCAACTTGGAAATAGATCAAGACTGGTCAATTACTAAAGGTTGAAAAACAAACGAACCGAAAAAGCTGCCACTACGTGCAAGAAGGAAAAATCGAAGACAACATTACAGTACATCGACGAGTCACCAGGCTGCGCAGCAATCCGAAATTCATCAGCGACAAACATCCGATATAAAAAAGCTCGTCATACCGGGGGCTCGCTTGCCATGGACCCGACATCGCGGACCCAATATATTCGGGTGCTCGCCCCGTCAACTGCTCTGCTCGGTCGACCGCGTCCGTCATGGCGCACTCATCTTACTCGGGAGTTCGCCGGTCATGGACCCAACATCGCGGACCCGATATATTCGGGTGCTCGCCCCGTCAACTGCTCTGCTCGGCTGACCGCGCCCACCGTCACGCACTCGTTATACTGGGGCTCGCCTGCCGCGGACCCGACATTACGGACCCGATATATTCGGATGCTCACCCATCGCGGATTGGCCACATCAACTGCGTCCTCTTCATCGGCAATGTCAGCCAACGCGCCGCACCGACTATCTTGGATGGCGCAATTACTTCAGCTGCGCCCGCCGCACCGACTATCTTGGATGGCGCAATTACTTCAGCTGCACCCGTCGCATGGACTATCTTTGGCCCATCGGGAGCGCCTGTTCGCTGGAACCCGAGAAGATATGAAGATTATTACTCCCATCGGGAGCGCCGGTTCGCTGGAACCCGAGAAGATATGAAGATTATTACTCCCATCGGGAGCGCCGGTTCGCTGGAACCCGAGAAGATATGAAGACTATTACTCCCATCGGGAGCGCCGGTTCGCTGGAACCCGAGAAGATATGAAGACTATTACTCCCATCGGGAGCGCCGGTTCGCTGGAACCCGAGAAGATATGAAGACTCAAGTTTTGAAGAATTGCAGTAATTCGGGACACCCGAACTGCATCGTCAGGAACCTTGTTCGTATATTACAACGAACCTCGGGGCTCACAGTCCCTTGAAGATTTGACTGTGCTCACAGTCCCTTGAAGATTTGACTGTACTCACAGTCCCTTGAAGATTCGACTGTGATCAACGATCCCCTGAAGATTATTTCGGGGACCTTGCTCTTTTCCTTTGCTATAGATGCCTCAAAGAGTGCCGCAAATAGCAAGGATCATGAAGCAACGGGGACCCTGCTCTTTTCCTTTGCCATAGATGCCTCAAAGAGTGCCGTAGATAGCAAGGATCATGAAACAACGGGGACCTTGCTCTTTTCCTCTGCTACAGATGCCTCTACGAGCACCGTAAATAGTAAGAGTCTGGAAATAAAACAACCCACGTTCGATATTTTACTTATGGAAATATCAAAGAACAACGGGCTCATCGGCAGAGTTAGTGCTTCCGATACAGTCAGGAGCTGCTGTCAGAACATACATCAGTTGAAAGCAAAGTTGCACATACAACGGGTTTAGCAAGACCTGCAACACGAGCTGATCACTCAAACAATTTGCTGACCAACGAATACACATACGCTTAAACGGGCAATTAAGATTTGCTCCTTCAAAATTTGCCAACGGCATTGACACGGTAAAAGTGCATATATATGTATCTACCGAAAAACTTACAAACAATGGCATCAACGATGCTCAAGGTGCATTGAGGATTGACCCTTGAAATAAAATGTGTCAACGACACCTGAAGAAAACTATAAATCGAGTTGTTCAACTTGAGTCTACTCACGGTTGCAAGCATCAGTGCCCAGACTTGGGGGCTACTTCCATCGGGAGCGCTGGACACGCACCCGATAAAATTATCGGCTCCTCTGGGCCATCATCCGAATCATCAGCTCCTCTGGGCCATCATCCAAATCATCGGCTCCTCCTGGGTATCATCCGAATCATCGGCTCCTCTGGGCCATCATCCAAATCATCATCTCCTCAGGACCATCATCTCAATCATCGGCTCTTCTGGGATATCATCTGAATCATCAACTCCTCTATCTATGGCATCATCAGAGTCATCGGCATCAAGTTCTCGGAACTTGAAAAAGTTTACGGTGTTTGACTTAGCATTTTTTACACCCTATACATAACTATTTCATATTTATCTACAGGCTCGGGGGCTACTCCCATCGGGAGCGCTAGTCGCGCACCCGATAAAAAAAAAATATGGCAACCTCGCCAACAAAGAAGAATAAAGTTGAAGACATCGGCATCAACAATCAAGATCTTCGAGTAGTACAACTTGAGTCTATGCGTGGCTGCAAGCACCCGCCCATAGACTCGGGGGCTACTCCCATCGGGAGCGCTTCGCGCACCCGACAGAAAGCAACTTCGATTCTACATCAAGCACAAGATTCAACAGATGATCAAGACATTCGGCGAAGACAACTTTAGTCCCTGCCCGAAGCTTCACTTCGGCCAGACACTCGGGGGCTACTGACGTGGGCATAACCATTCGGGTACTCGACATTGCCATACCCGGTGCAAACTATGAAGCTGGACCAGCACAAGGACTCGACAAGCTGGACCCGCAAGGAATATCAACTTGGACTACAAGGAAAAAAGACTCCAACACGAATCCTACTAGGACTTTTGTAAACCCTAGCTTGGCTGATATATAAAGCCAGACAGGGGCACCCCTTAGGGACACATGATCAGAAACATAATTTTAGAGGCAACACGCCTAGACACCGCAACCCGCGGATTAGAACTAGACTAGATCCAACAACTCCGCCTATGGCGGCCCCCTGTATACATATATTCATATAGTGGATTGCTAGCAGGACGTAGCGACCCTCCACCGCGGGGGCGTGAACCTAGGTACGTCGTGTACCGCCTCGCTCCCGGAACTTCCGTCGTCGCCTTTCTCTAAAAACCCAAGCCCCTCATGGTGGGCATTGCCGAGGAACCGCCTCGTCATACATGGTCCTCAAATTTCATATCCTTTATTTCGAATTCCTGATTTGTTATCCTTATTTTTTCCTACACGTGACTTTTGTTCAGGACATGAGAATCTCTTAGTTTGCAACACAACAGCTTTGTTCAAGAGATGCAGTTGATTATATTTGTTGTCTTTCTAGGCTTATGCCCTATGCATATGTTAAGAGTTCTAGATGTAATTCTATATGTTCTGGTACGAGACTCTATAGATCATTTTACCATGATGTTCACGATGAAGTTGTTGTGAAGTATGCAATGATTTTATTATGGGAATTCACTCACGGCAACCTTGTAAGGCCGAAATGTTTTTTCATCTCTCTCGCTCTCCATTTGTAATGAAGTCACGCTTACTATTGTTCTTTGATGAATAATTGGTTGAAATAGAGTATCACCACGAAATGTTCAAATTGTCGCAATACCTTCACGCGACAAAAAAAATTGACCATTGTCATACCTATTTATCGCCACGAGTGGAATATTTGTTGCGATAAGTTAATACCACGAGCGTAGCTGTCCGTGGCAAATGGCTAATGCCACAAACGCCGCTGATGTTGCCATAGGTTATGCCATGGTTCGTTGTTGCCACGAAAGGGCGTGCGCCATGAAACGTAGGTCGTTGGCATAGGTTATTGCCACAAATATCTATCACCACAAACTGGCAAACGCCACGATTCGGTTGTATGTTGTATTAAGCTATCTCGACAAACCAAATTGTGGAGATAAGTGAGTGTTGCCATAGGAAAAAAATGTGGCAACTTCCCACATGGTTGTTGTAATAAAGCACTTTGTTGCCACAATTACGTTTTTGTTGCAATAGCCTATTACCATACATTTAATTGCAACGCTTGCCAACGAACGCCATTTCGTGGCAATAGGTCCATATTGCCACAAAACGGCATCTATCGCGACAATTTTTGTTGTTGCAATAGACCCGATTTCTTGTAGTCAATAGAAGGAGCCCTCGCGCACTCCTCCTCCTCCGCCCGCCCCGGCTCGTCACGCATGCACGTCGCGTTTCGTGACTCGAGTTCGAGTTCGAGACACACTGAAGGAAGCCTAAATTTTTTGCTTGGTGCACCAACTGAGTTGGGTACGTGTCGACCTGCATGTGCATGCTCGCCGCGTGTACCTGGCTTCCTACGCGTGGCAACGCGTTCGGTCGGCTCTTCTCCCAGGCTATACCAGGAGACATATCAGATCTGGAGGATACAACTCTCAGAACTCTCTAGTATGTCTCTCTTACGAAGTTCCTTTTGCTGCGCTACTCTCTAGTCTTCCCCATCCCGACGACTGCGTGCACAGCCGTCTGGGAGAGAAGGCCTCCGAAACTCCGTCCGTTGAGATCCTGCACCGGGAGACGGGCGATAAGGTTTTTGGGGAGCGTCTCGGTGCGACTGCTCGCTGCTGTTCGTGCTCTTCTTCGCCGGTTCGACTGCTTCATCGACAGATCCTACTACACCATGGGCGACATCAACAATTCCCATGGTGGTGCTGCTGCTGGTGCGACCTTCCCGGTCACGATGTACGTGCTTTTCCTCTCCTACCTTGCACTGCTACTTGTTCCATGTTCAGATCTGATGCATGTGCTTAGTCTGATGTGTGTGGTTAAGTATGTTTGTGCATCTGTCATGTTGTTTTCGGTAATTAATCTCACATGGAAATTGCTAATAATCTAACAATTACATGGCAATTACATTTTTAGTTGTTTGGAGAGCCATCTCGTCCATCTTATTGTGCCGGTCCTTCTTCTCCACTATATATAATTGCAGTTCAAATAAGTCCATGTCCTACTTCTTTTGTATCCAGCAAACACCTCTTGTCCTGGGCACATTTTTTGTTGCACTTGTTCCTGGGGCATCGCCACACCAACGATGGCCGAGATGCCCACAATTCATCTAGGTCGTTGACGCCACTTCCACCTCCAGCACCCCCACCACCGCTTCCGCCACCATCTTGAGCCCCACCGCTAGGATTCACCGTCACCGCCTCCTCCATCACCTCTCTCTCGAGGAGTCGAGGGAAAGAATGGGGAAATGAAAAAGAGGAAACCGCAAGCCAATCCTAATGGGCGCACGTCCAGGTCAACATGACGGTAGGTCTAACCGGTCAGATATGCTGTCAAAACACGATCAAATTAACAAGTTCATGTGCAATCCATGGTTCCTCGTTCTTGAACTAGTAGGTACTAAAGAATTTTCCCGATGGGGGCGCTAACTCGATAACCTATCCTTAATTGTGGTACCAAAATCTAATTTACCTAACAGCATCTCTAGCCATTGGGGCTCCTCAGGCTGAAATCCGCCGCTATTTGGTGTCGGATGGATGTAATTTTTGGCCTGGGGAGACCCATTTTTCCAGCGGCGAGCCTAGGATGGATGAATTTTTTTGATAAATAACGGCGAATTCAGACGAAGCAAGACGAAATTCGTCGAAACATAGGTGAAATTTAAAGATATTTAATATATATAATCTAGTTCGTACATATATAGGCAGAATTCGTAATATATTCGAATTCGGCCACATGGAAACAAAAACTAGAATTAATACGACGATCTACATGCCGAAATGGCGGTAGAAGGCCGTGTAGTCGCCGCCGTCATCGTCGTCGCTCGAGTTGTCGGCGTCCTCGGGCGGCGGCGCCTCGTACCAACGGCTTGACCCCTGGCCAGGGTCACCGCGTGTGGGCATCGGCCGGTAGAGCTCGTCGTCGCTGCTCTCCTCGAGCTTGATGAGCGGCACGGGCTTGGGCGCGATGGTCGGTGAGGCGATCGATGCGGCTGCGCGGACGGCGCGTTGCCGCGCGGCTGCCAAGTCCAACAGGCGTCGTTGCTGCTCCGCCTCCTGCCGCTCTCAGTCCCGTCTGGACCAGTCGAGCGCGGCGTCCATGGGGAGCGCGTTGTCGGCGGGGACGAGGTCGTTGAGAGACCTAGCGATCGCCTCGGCCACCGCGGTGTCCTCGGCACGCTTGGCCTCCTCCTCGGCGAGCCGGGACGCGGCGGGGGCCACTGCGGCCTGCTTCTTCGAGGTCTTCCTCTTGCGGCCGCGCGCGGGAGACGACGGCTGGTTGCGGATGACGAGGGCGCCGCCGCTGCGCCCTCTGGTCGGCGGTGGAGACGTCGGCTCCTACTTGACGATGGCCGGCGTCGCAGGCGGAGGAGCGGATCCGCCGGGCCTCGACGCCGACCTCGATCTAGACGACGAGGAGGACGGCGCCATCCTTCACGGCGTCCAGTAGCTACCATGCCGGCGCTACACGGTAGGCGCCACCGGCGGCGGCATCCCCAGAATGGGGGAATTGCCACCTGATGACCCTCAAGTATAGGGGATCGCAACAGTCTTCGCGGGAAGTAAAACCCAATTTATTGATTCGACACAAGGGGAGACAAAGAATACTTGAAAGCCTTAACAGCGGAGTTGTCAATTCAGCTGCACCTGGAAACAGACTTGCTCGCAAGAGTTTATCAGTAGTAACAGTTTTATAGCAGTAGCAGTAGTGAAATAACAGCAGCAGAGTAACAAAGACAGCAGTAGTGATTATAGTAAACATCAGGATTAAAATACTGTAGGCACATGGATGGATGAACGGGCGTTGCATGGATGAGAGAAACTCATGTAACAATTAAAGCAGGGCATTTGCAGATAATAATAAAACGGTATCCAAGTACTAATCAATCAATAGGCATGTGTTCCATATTTAGTCGTACGTGCTCGCAATGAGAAACTTGCACAACATCTTTTGTCCTACCAGCCGGTGGCAGCCGGGCCTCTAGGGAATCTACTGGAAATTAAGGTACTCCTTTTAATAGAGCACCGGAGCAAAGCATTAACACTCCGTGAACACATGTGATCCTTATATCACCGCCTCCCCCTTCGGTTGTCCCAATTTCTGTCACTTTGGGGCCTCGGGTTCCGGACAACAATACGTGTATACAACTTGCAGGTAAGATCATAAAGCAATGAATATCAACATGAATTGATAACATGTTCAGATCTGAGATCATGGCACTCGGGCCCTAGTGACAAGCATTAAGCATAACAAGTTGCAACAATATCATAAAAGTACCAATTACGGACACTAGGCACTATGCCCTAACAATCTTATGCTATTACATGACCAATCTCATCCAATCCCTACCATCCCCTTCAGCCTACAGCGGGGGAATTACTCACACATGGATGGGGGAAACATGGCTGGTCGATGGAGAGGCGTCGGTGGTGATGATGGCGATGATCTCCTCCAATTCCCCGTCCCGGCGGAGTGCCAGAACGGAGTTTCTGGTCTCGAGACAGAGTTTCGCGATGGTGGCGGCGTACTGGATGTCTTCTGGCGATTTCGTCTTACCCCCCGTGCGTTTTTAGGTCGAAGGCGTTAAGTAGTCCAGAGGAGGGCGTCAGGGGCCAGCCGAGGCGGCCACACAATAGGGCGGCGCGCCCCCCTCCTGGGCCGCGCCGGCCTAGCGTGTGGGGGCCTCGGGCCTCCACCTGGCTTGCCCTTCTGGCTCCGTAATTCTTCTGGAAAAATAAGACCTTTGGCATAAATTCCGAGGATTTTCCTGAAAGTTGGATTTCTGCACAAAAACGAGACACCAGAGCAGTTCTGCTGAAAACAGCGTTAGTCCGTGTTAGTTGCATCCAAAATACACAAATTAGAGGCAAAACAATAGCAAAAGTGTTCGGGAAAGTAGATACGTTTTGGACGTATCAACTCCCCCCAAGTTTAGCTTATTGCTTGTCCTCAAGCAGTTCAGTTAATAACTGAGTGCGATAAAAGAACTTTCACGAACACATTTGTTCATATGATGTAAATATTCTCATGATATGGCAAGTACTTAAGCAATTCATAATAAGGTACATGCAAATAAAATCATCTGATAGCTATGTCAATCATGGAAAAGGTACCAACAAATTAATAATGAGCATCATGAATCATGTCTATAAGCAGGATTGCAATGTTCATAGAAGGATATGATAAAGTGGTATCTCGCTTGCCCGTGTTTGTACAGCAAAACATAAATGCTTGGGCACCTTTGAAGTTCATGGTAAGACTGGAAGTAGAGGTTATCAAAGATAAAAGCATCAAAGTTATACCACAATTAATCACATTTTGGGACAAGCATATTATACTAAGAATGACAGTTATGCTCTCAAGAAAGTGCTCAAAGAAAGGATGGAGACTCAATGTAAAAGTAAAAAATTGACCCTTCGCAGAGGGAAGCAGGGATTAACATGTGCTAGAGCTTTTTATTTGTAAAACAGGAGTAAAATTATTTTGAGAGGTGTTTGTTGTTGTCAACGAATGATAGTGGGTACTCTAACTACCTCGTCAACCAGACTTTCAAGAGCGGCTCCCATAAAGGACGTTATCTCTACCAGCAAGGTAAATCACCCCTCTTCTCTTTTGTTTACACATATATTTTAGTTTCATTATGGATGATACTCCCCCAACCTTTGCTTACACAAGCCATGGCTAACCGAATCCTCGGGTGCCTTCCATCAATCACATACCATGGAGGAGTGTCTATTTGCAATTTAAGTTGCTTACTGATAAATCAGGGCAAAACATGTGAAGAGAATTATTAATGAAAGTTGATTAATTGGGGCTAGGAACCCCGTTGCCAGCTCTTTTTGCAAAATTATTGGATAAGCGGATGTGCCACTAGTCCATTATGAAAGTCTGTCAGGAGTAAATGACAAGATTGAAAGATAAACACCACATATTTCCTCATGAGCTATAAAACATTGACACAAATTGAGAAGCATTTTGAAGGTTTTAAAGGTAGCACATGAGAATTTACTTGGAATGGTTTGAAATGCCATGTATAGGTATTTATGGTGGACACTTTGGAATAACTTGGTTTTCAGGGGTTTGGAAGCACGAGCAGCGTTCCCGCTCAGTACAAGTGAAGGCTAGCAATAGACTGGGAAGCAACAATCAAGAGAGCAATAACTGTCATAATCATGCTTGCGACAAAATAAATTAACGGAGGCATAAAAGTGATACAAGAACTCTGAGGTGAAGTAAATCATCGAGGCTTAATTGACTTTTGTTCAGTCATATGCATGCGCGAGCATGTGCCAAGTTGATTCAAGTGAATTATTCAGAGGAGGATACCACAATGTCATATCTATCTATGAATAAAACAATGCAAGCAAAGATTTATGACATGCTACTCATATTAATAAATTGGAGCTAAACATGAGAGATCATGAACTACTAGACTTTCTTAAATGACATATACCTCACATGAACCAACTAAGCATGCTCACATGGATGAGTATATGTACAAAAATGAAAACAAATAGAGTTCATACCAGCCTCTCACCACAATCGGATTGTCGTAGATCGTCATTATTGCCTTTTCACTTGTGTAGCTTGAATAATATGGAATGAAAACCACGCTCCAGCCACCGAAGACCATTGAACTCATAATGAACTTTACAAAACCAAAGAAGAACAACAAATATTTTTGGTGTTTTCGAATTAGAAACAAGAATAAAAGGAAACAAGCAAACAAAGCAAAATCTTTTTGGGTTTTCTTATAGCAAACCAACGATAGCAAACAAAGCAAAATAAAAGCAAGAAACCAAAGTAAACAAATGGTAAAGAGAAACAACAGAAATATTTTTGGTCTTTTTTGTGTTTTAGGAAAGAAACAAAGCAAAAATAAGAAAATGAAAACTAAAAGAGACACAGAAAAGCAAGATGGCAGAAATCTGCCAAAAATTTACAGCAGTACAGTAAATGATTTTTAGGAAATTCTTCCGCTGCTCAGCTCGAAAAGTGTTCAACTAATGAAAGTTAGATAACAACCTGGGAAACATGCACAAAAATTGGCAGCTCAAAATGACGTACTGGCTGCGCACAGGAATTTTTTTAGTAACAGCCCAGAATCTGTTTTTTAGACAGCACTTCCCCAAATATCATCTCCCTCTCATTAGAAACCACTTTAAGAAGCTAAACAAGTATATACATGTATCCAGAACCATAATATGCAAAGAATGAGTGATGTCGGTATACCTCCCCCCAAGCTTAGGCTTTTGGCCTAAGTGGAGATCAATCCCATGGTGCCCATGAAGTAGCACCTCCGTAGTACGACGAAGATGGATCATATTCCGGGTATGTGCTGGAAGAAGCACCCGGATACGTGACGGTGTAGTCGTAGGAGGGCTCGGCATCCTCGGAGTCATGCTGCTGGTGGAAGCCTTGTATCTTCATTTTCTCATCCACCTCCTCCTTAGAGCGCGACCATGGTTTCCTATCAATACTGAACAAATCTGGCTGTGGCAAAGGGATTTCCTTCTCATCCCCGTCAGCAAACAACATTCTATAGACCATATTATCTAAACTAGAGTCAGCTGTAACAAATTGATGACTCTTCATAGCAGTAATGTCGAGCCTTATAGGAGTTAGTTTCACATCAGTAGGGTCAAGAGGAAGTTCTAGATATGCTAAAATGCGTGATGCAATAATTCCTCCAAAAATAGGCCCCCTGTTAGACAAGCGGCGAGCAATAAGAGCACCAAGATGATAAGGTGTCTCTCCAGTGAGTGCATCAATTAAGAAAGCAAGATGATAGCTAGAAATATTGCTAGTGTTCTCCCTACCAAGAATGCTAGTAGCAAGGTAATAAGCAAAATACTTAATGGCGGGGAATTGGATGTTTCTTATCTTGCTATGCTGAATGGTGCGGCAGTCATCATTGGTGATCTCTCGATAGAGCTCAAGCAAAACCCTGGGATTGTCCTCAATCCTCTTCGCTGTACCTACAAGGGCAATATCCAATGCAGTACAAAAATCCTCCAACTTCATAGTAATAGGATTACCATAGATCCTGAATGCAACTGTCGGGTGATAGTGCTTGTTGTTGAACTTGAAGCTCTCCACAAAGATTTTAGTGAGCATGTGGTATTGCTCCCTCTCATCTCCCATGTAGGTGGTTAAGCCCGCCTTACCGATGAGGGTCAAGAAATCATCCAGCAACCCTGCATTACTCAAAAAGTTATAACATGGGAAAGATGAAACGTTAGGGACTCCGTTGTCCTCTTCGGGCTCGAAGCTTGGCGCGATGACATCTTCATTGTAAGACCGCCTAATCCGAGTGGATGTCCTTGAGGGTCTCCCCGTGCTTGTCGTCTCTCTTTCAAACACTTCTCAAAAGTTATGGTTATCCATCTTCCTTTTCTTGTATTGTATTGATATGGATCCAATCACAAGAGTTTGATATTCTTCCTTAGGCTCATATATAGGACAATCAATAGTTCCCACTTTGATAGTTCTCACATTAGAAATTATATTAACTCCACATGCTTTCTCAATCCTCTTGGGAAAATAAATGGTATGCTCCTTGTCATCAACATTGAAAGTAACTTTTCCTTTATTGCAATCAATAACAGCCCCTGCGGTGTTAAGAAAAGGTCTCCCAAGAATAATAGACATATTATCATCTTCAGGCATTTCCAACACAACAAAATCAGTTAATATCAAGCAGTTATTAGTAACTTGAACAGGAACATCCTCACATATACCAACAGGAATAGCAGTAGATTTATCAGCCATTTGCAAAGATATATCAGTTGGTATCAACTTATCTAAATAAAGTCTCTTATAAAGAGAAAAATGCATAACACTAACACCTGCTCCCAAATCACATAGAGCAGTTCTAACATAATTATTCTTAATAGAACAAGGAATAGTCGGTATACCTGGGTCGCCAAGCTTCTTTGGAACCTTACCATTGAAAGAATAATTAGCAAGCATAATGGAAATCTCCTCATTAGGAATTTTCCTTTTGTTAGAGACAATATCTTTCATATACTTTGAATAAGGAGGCAATTTAATAGCATCAGTCAAAGGGATTTGCAGGAATAAAGGTTTCATCCAATCATAAAATTTATTATAGTGTTCTTCTTCCTTTGATTTTAGTTTCTTAGCAGGAAAGGGCATTTGCTTTTGAACCCAAGGTTCTCTTTCAGTACCATGTTTCTTAGCAATAAAATCTTCTTTAGTATACTTTTTATTTTTAGCATGCTTTTCAGGTTCTTCTTCAACCTCTTCTTTATCAGAAGCATCATTCTTATCATTATCTTTATCATGTTCATTATCACTTTCAGTTTCAGCATCAGAAATAGAAATACTATTAGGATCATTAACAGGCTCAGAGGATTCTACAACAGTTTTATGTTTCTTTTTCTTTTTCTTAGATGGAGCACTAGTTTCAGTTTGTTGAGAATCTTGTTCAACTCTTTTGGGATGCCCTTCAGGATATAGAGGATCCTGGGTAGAAACACCGCCTCTAGTTGTTACTTCATAAGCATGTTTTTCTTTAGAATTGTTTTTTAACAAGTCATTTTGCACTTTAGTGAGTTGATCAATTTGAGTTTGAACCATATGAAAGTGTTTAACAAGCATCTTAACATCATTGGAGGTTCTCTCCACAATACCATGCAATTCACTAATAGCTTGAGAATTTTCCATTAAATGATTCTCTATTCTCGTATTAAAATTTTCTTGTTTAACAATATAATTATCAAACTCATCTAAGCATTGAGCGGGAGGTTTTGAATACGGAATATCTTCCCTAGTAAAGCGTTGAAGAGAGTGTACCTCAATCATGGATGAAGGGGGAGTTATCTTGCATAAATCTTCTATGGGAGGTAGATTCTTCACATCTTCGGATTTAATACCTTTCTCCTTAAGAGACTTCTTGGCTTCCCTCATATCTTCATCATTTAATTTAATCATACCCCTCTTCTTCAATATAGGTGTCGGGGTTGGTTCAGGTGTAGACCAATCATCATGATTCCGGCCTATTCTAGCCAATAATTCTTCAGCGTCGTCTGGAGTTCTTTTCCTGAAAACACAACCAGCACAACTATCCAGGTATGCCCTAGACTCAATGGTTAGTCCACTATAAAATATATCAAGTAAATCATGCATTTCCAGATCATGTCCAGGCCGAGCTCTGATAAGAGAGCAAAATCTAGCCCAAGCCTCAGGCAATTTCTCTCCATCTTCCTGGTCAAAATTATAAATTCTCTGCAAAGCAATATGTTGAGCACTAGCAGGAGAGTATTTCCGAAAGAAAACATCAAGCAACTCTTTTGGACTATCAATGGAATCAGGTGGCAAACTATTATACCAAGTTTTAGCATCATCCTTTAATGAGAAAGGAAAAAATTTAGCAATGAAATAAGTACGCTTCTTAACATCATCAGAAAACAAGTTACTTAGAGTAGACAGCTCAATCATGTGTTCTACATCACTTTCTTTTTTAGTACCACAAAAAGGTGTTTTCTCAACAATAGATATATGAGACAAATCAAGAGAAAAATCATAATCCTTATCCTTAATGTTTATAGGAGATGTGGCAAATTTAGGATCAGGAGACAGTTTATATCTAACAGTATGTTGTGCAAGCAACTTTTTAATTTTTCTTGCATCAGTAGTAGCATTGCATTTATCAATAAAATCATCATCAAGTTCTACATAATCTTCATCAAGATCATCACTAGAGTATTCAACAGACTCAGGTGAATTAACAGGTGTAGCAGCATTTTCATTAGGAGTTTCAGTATTTTCAATTTGTCTAGACCTAGCAACTGTAGCATCTAGAAAAGATCCTAATGAACCATCATTATCAAGCACAGCAGAAGCATCATCAAAATTATAAGAGAAACTTTCAGATCTAGCAGAAGTACCAGCATGTGAAGCATGTGGTGGTGAAACAAGTTTATCTATAACAGATGGTGAATCAAGAGCAGCAGAGGTACTCAGAGTTGTACCTTTTCTTGTAGTGGATGGTAATATGGCGACTTTAGTATCGCGAGGTTTACCCATGATGGAGAATTTGCAGTGAACAATATCAATCCAAGTGAACTTGCAAATAAAGCTATGCTCCTCGGCAACGGCGCCAGAAAATAGTCTTGATGACCCTCAAGTATAGGGGATCGCAACAGTCTTCGCGGGAAGTAAAACCCAATTTATTGATTCGACACAAGGGGAGACAAAGAATACTTGAAAGCCTTAACAGCGGAGTTGTCAATTCAGCTGCACCTGGAAACAGACTTGCTCGCAAGAGTTTATCAGTAGTAACAGTTTTATAGCAGTAGCAGTAGTGAAATAACAACAACAGAGTAACAAAGACAGCAGTAGTGATTATAGTAAACAGCAGGATTAAAATACTGTAGGCACAGGGATGGATGAACGGGCGTTGCATGGATGAGAGAAAATCATGTAACAATCAAAGCAGGGCATTTGCAGATAATAATAAAACGGTATCCAAGTACTAATCAATCAATAGGCATGTGTTCCATATTTAGTCGTACGTGCTCGCAATGAGAAACTTGCACAACATCTTTTGTCCTACCAGCCGGTGGCAGCCGGGCCTCTAGGGAATCTACTGGAAATTAAGGTCCTCCTTTTAATAGAGCACCGGAGCAAAGCATTAACACTCCGTGAACACATGTGATCCTCATATCACCGCCTTCCCCTTCGGTTGTCCCAATTTTTGTCACTTTGGGGCCTCGGGTTCCGGACAACAATACGTGTATACAACTTGCAGGTAAGATCATAAAGCAATGAATATCATCATGAATTGATAACATGTTCAGATCTGAGATCATGGCACTCGGGCCCTAGTGACAAGCATTAAGCATAACAAGTTGCAACAATATCATAAAAGTACCAATTACGGACACTAGGCACTATGCCCTAACAATCTTATGCTATTACATGACCAATCTCATCCAATCCCTACCATCCCCTTCAGCCTACAGCGGGGGAATTACTCACACATGGATGGGGGAAACATGGCTGGTCGATGGAGAGGCGTCGGTGGTGATGATGGCGATGATCTCCTCCAATTCCCCGTCCCGGCGGAGTGCCAAAACGGAGTTTCTTGTCCCGAGACGGAGTTTCGCGATGGTGGCGGCGTACTGGATGTCTTCTGGCGATTTCGTCTTACCCCCCGTGCGTTTTTAGGTCGAATGCGTTAAGTAGTCCAGAGGAGGGCGTCGGGGGCCAGCCGAGGCGGCCACACAATAGGGCGGCGCGGCCCCCTCCTGGGCCGCGCCGTCCTAGCGTGTGGGGGCCTCGGGCCTCCACCTAGCTTGCCCTTCTGGCTCCGTAATTCTTATGGAAAAATAAGACCTTTGGCATAAATTCCGAGGATTTTCCTGAAAGTTGGATTTCTGCACAAAAACGAGACACCAGAGCAGTTCTGCTGAAAACAGCGTTAGTCCGTGTTAGTTGCATCCAAAATACACAAATTAGAGGCAAAACAATAGCAAAAGTGTTCGGGAAAGTAGATACGTTTTGGACGTATCACCACCCTCGATGTGCGCGAGCACGTTCTCGAGGGTGCGACCAGGCGTGCTCCACCAGCGGAGGTGGACGGCGGTGTTGTTTCACGCAGGAGGAGGGGGTGGGCCGTCGTACGCGGCGAGTTCGCACTCGTACATGTGCCGGAAGAATTGCGTCCAGGCTTCGTAGTTGTCGGGGAAGAACCTCTCCTCCGCGTGTTGCTCGTCATTGAGAGTGACGAGCACCGCGTCGATCTCCACCTCCAGCGCGGCGCGACCGACTGGCGGCGGCGGGATCGGGACGCTGCCCGCGCTCAGTCGCCAGCCTCCGGGTGCGCGGAAGTCCGGTGGCACGGGGTAGCCCGCGGCGTGCAGGAGCCTCCCCTCCCATTGGTGGAGAGAGCGGCGGCCGAAGCCGTTGTTCACAGTGTTGTCGTTCGCCATTGATCGCTAGCTAGCTCTCGCTTGATGAGATAGGGGAAGAGAGGTGAATAGGGAGACGGTGTGGTGAATGCGGCCAGACGCGGTAGTTTCGCGATAAATAGAGGGCGACGCGCGTGAAACCGAGGCGACGGCATTAACTCGCCGTGTGGAAACTACGCATCCGACAAAGACTGACCGGCGGCAGGCTTTTACAGCGCGCGGAAGACGATGCGATGAGGACGAAGATCGGCCTTTCTCGCTGACAAGTCGGGGCCACAAGCCGCGCGGGAAGTTTTCTCGGCGTTTCCCGCGTTTTCGTTTCCTCCGGACTCCCCAAGCACTCCCCGGGGGGGGGGGGGGGGGGGATGACCTAGGCTCCCCGGATGGATGAAAACCCAAATCCGAACGAAAACGAGGATCTGAGGGCGCGACTGGGCCATTTTCGTCCATCCAGATGAAAAAAGGCGTCATGGGGGCCTTCCCGGGGAGATGGCTGGAGATGCTCTTATTAGAATTTGTTTTGTGTTGTGTTAAGACTCTAGCTTAAGTCGGTTTGGGTCTAACCCTAGGGACCCCCCTCCTCTCTTCTATATAAACATTGTAATATTGTCTAAATCAATACAAGTTATTATTCTCCCAAACTATCATGGTATCAGACGCCTAGGTTTTCCGCACCTAGATGGCTCCACCCACTCCTCCGCCGCCGCTGACGCATGCACTTTGGACCACGGCCGAGGCGTGCGGCGCCGCCGGCGCCTATCTATCTTCTTCCTCTACCTCTACTCTCTGATACGTCCCAAACGTATCTATAATTTCTTATGTTCCATGCTACTTTTATGATGATACTCACATGTTTTATATACATTATATGTCATTTTTATGCATTTTCCGGCACTAACCTATTGACGAGATGCCGAAGAGCCAGTTGCTGTTTCCTGCTGTTTTTGGTTTCAGAAATCCTAGTAAGGAAATATTCTCGGAATTGGACGAAATCAACGCCCAGGGTCCTATTTTTGCACGAAGCTTCCAGAAGTCCGAAGAGGAAACAAAGTGAGGCCACGAGGCGCCGCCACAATAGGGCGGCGCGGCCAGCAAGGGGCCCACGCGGCCCTGTTGTGTGGGGCCCCCGTGGCGCCTCTTGACCTACCCTTCCGCCTACTTAAAGCCTCCGTCGCGAAACCCCCAGTACCGAGAGCCACGATACGGAAAACCTTCCAGAGACGCAGCCGCTACCAATCCCATCTCGGGGGATTCAGGAGATCGCCTCCGGCACCCTGCCGGAGAGGGGAATCATCTCCCAGAGGACTCTTCGTCGCCATGATCGCCTCCGAATTGATGTGTGAGTAGTTCACCCCTGGACCATGGGTCCATAGCAGTAGCTAGATGGTCGTCTTCTCCTAATTGTGCTATCATGCTCGATCTTGTGAGCTGCCTATCATGATCAAGATCATTTCTTTGTAATCCTACATGTTGTGTTTGTTGGGATCCGATGGATATTGAATACTATGTCAAGTTGATTATCAATCTATCATATATGTTGTTTATGTTCTTGCATGGTCTCCGTTGCTAGTAGAGGCTCTGGCCAAGTTGATACTTGTGACTCCAAGAGGGAGTATTTATGCTCGATAGTGGGTTCATGCCTCCATTAAATGCAGGGACGATGTGAGAAAGTTCTAAGGTTGTGGATGTGATGTTGCCACTAGGGATAAAACATCGATGCTTTGTCTAAGGATATTTGTGTTGATTACATTACGCACCATACTTAATGCAATTGTCTGTTGCTTGCAACTTAATACCGGAAAGGGTTCGGATGATAACCTGAAAGTGGACTTTTTAGGCATAGATGCATGCTGGATGGCGGTCTATGTACTTTGTCGTAATGCCCTGATTAAATCTCATAGTACTCATCATGATATATGTATGTGCATTGTTATGCCTTCTTTATTTGTCAATTGCCCAACTGTAATTTGTTCACCCAACATGCTATTTATCTTATGGGAGAGACACCGCTAGTGAACTGTGGACCCCGGTCTATTCTTTACATCTGAAATACAATCTACTGCAATACTTGTTCTTTACTGTTCTTTGCAAACAATCATCTTCCACACAATACGGTTAATCCTTTGTTCACAGCAAGCCGGTGAGATTGACAACCTCACTGTTACGTTGGGGCAAAGTACTTTGGTTGTGTTGTGCAGGTTCCACGTTGGCGCCGGAATCCCTGGTGTTGCACCGCACTACACTTCGCCGCCATCAACCTTCAACGTGCTTCTTGACTCCTACTGGTTCGATTAAACCTTGGTTTCTTACTGAGGGAAACTTGCTACTGTGCGCATCACACCTTCCTCTTGCGGTTCCCAACGGACGTGTCAACTACACGCATCAAGCAAATTTCTGGTGCCGTTGCCGGGGACTTGAAGAAAAGTTACACCACAAAGATTTCTATCTCCCACGTCAACTGCACGCCAGCAGCAAATTTCTGGCGCCGTTGCCGGGGAGATCAAGACACGCTGCAAGGGGAGTCTCGACTTCCAATCTCTTTACTTTGTTTTTGTCTTGCTTTACTTTATTTACTACTTTGTTTGCTGCACTTAAACAAAACACAAAAAAATTAGTTGCTAGCTTTACTTTATTTACTGTCTTGCTCTCTATATCAAAAACACAAAAAAAATTAGTTACTTGCATTTACTTTATTTACCTTTTGTTTATTTCATCATGTTTCCTCCTAAGTACACTCTAAAAGACATACCGGTAGGCCGAGGGTCTATAATTGGGAGAGATAATATAGAAGATTTTTTCACTCATGTTAGTACCGCTGAAGATTTTGAAGATAGACACTTGGTAGAACTTGCTCCTACTTATGAAATCGCTGTTGCTTCTTTAGTTCACATGTTGGAAACTAAATTTGTTAATC
Organism: Lolium perenne; assembly: GCF_019359855.2. Classification (NCBI taxonomy): domain Eukaryota; kingdom Viridiplantae; phylum Streptophyta; class Magnoliopsida; order Poales; family Poaceae; genus Lolium; species Lolium perenne. The sequence goes on along the minus strand of NC_067249.2, from coordinate 77,438,538 downwards.
TCAATCCTATAATCCAACACATGTTTCTCACACTTGGTGATATGGAGGAAGGGGAAAAGAAAGATTTTGTTTTAGAAACCCTTCTTAAAGAATTTGGTGATGTAGCAAGAAAGGCTAGAAAGGTCTTTATTAAATACAATATGCTTGGCTCTTATACCAATTTTGTTAGTATCCTTGAAAAGATGGACATGGAGAGAGTAAGGTACACTAATGATATTAATGATGTAGGGGATATTAAGACATCAATACCTTGCAAGCTCGCAGGAATGTTCGAGGCACTAGAAAAGAATTATGATTGGATTGTTCCTGAAAATTTGTTTAATGAGAATAGCAAGCCTAAGAATAATGAAAAGGGAGCCTCTGAAACTCACATAGATAAGATAAAATGCATTGTTGAGGCAACTCCCAACACCCCTGGTAATAGTGTTGATGCTTCATCTCTTGATAACACTTGATACACACTTTCTGCGCCTAGCTGAAAGGCGTTAAAGAAAAGCGCTTATGGGAGACAACCCATGTTTTTACTACAGTACTTTGTTTTATACTTGAGTCTTGGAAGTTGTTACTACTGTAGCAACCTCTCCTTATCTTTATTTTATTGCATTGTTGTGCCAAGTAAAGTCTTTGATAGTAAAGTCAATACTAGATTTGGATTACTGCGCAGAAACAGATTTCTTGCTGTCACGAATCTGGGCAGAATTCTCTGTAGGTAACTCAGAAAAATCTGCCAATTTACGTGCGTGATCCTCAGATATGTACGTAACTTTCATTCAATTTGAGCATTTTCATCTGAGCAAGTCTGGTGCCATTTTAAAATTCGTCTTTACGGACTGTTCTGTTTTGACAGATTCTGCCTTTTATTTCGCATTGCCTGTTTTGCTATGTTTGATAGATTTCTTTGTTCCATTAACTTTCAGTAGCTTTGTGCAATGTCCAGAAGTATTAATAATGATTATGTCACCTCTGAATATATGAATTATGCACTGACCGTCTAATGAGTTTGTTTCGAGTTTGGTGTGGAGGAAGTTTTCAAGGGTCAAGAGAGGAGGATGATACAATATGATCAAGAAGAGTGAAAAGTCTAAGCTTGGGGATGCCCCCGTGGTTCATCCCTGCATATTTTAAGAAGACCCAAGCGTCTAAGCTTGGGGATGCCCAAGGCATCCCCTTCTTCATCGACAACATTATCAGGTTCCTCTAGTGAAACTATATTTTTATTCAGTCACATCTTATGTGCTTTGCTTGGAGCGTCTGTTTGTTTTTATTTTTATTTTGTTTGAATAAAGTCGGGTCCTAGCATTCTTTATATTGGAGATATTAAACTCCGATGTTTCGTATGAACACATGTGTTCTTAGCTTTATCTTTAATGTTCATTGCGAAAGTTGAACTACCTCATTCATTGATATATGGTTGGAAACGGAAAATGCCGCATGTGGTAATTGGTATAATGTCTTGAATAATGTGATACTTGGCAATTGTTGTGCTCATATAGATCATGTTTAAGCTCTTGCATCATGTACTTTGCACCTATTAATGAATAACTACATAGAGCTTGTTAAAATCTGGTTTGCATGATTGGTCTCTCTAAGTCTAGATATTTTCTGGTTGAGGTGTTTGAACAACAAGGAGACGATGTAAAGTCTTATAATGCTTACAATATGTTTATATGTGAGTCTTGCTGCACCATTTTATACTTGAGTTTGCTTCAAACAACCTTGCTAGCCTAGCCTTGTATTGAGAGAGATTCTTCTCGTGCATCCAAATCCTTGAGCCAAAATCCATGCCATTTGTGTCCACCATACCTACCTACCACATGGTATTTCTCCGCCATTCCAAAGTACATTACTTGAGTGCTACCTTTAAATTTCTATTCTTTACCTTTGCAATATATAGCTCATGGGACAAAATAGCCTTAAAAACTATTGTGGTGAAGAATATGTACTTATGTGTCTTATTTCTTAGTAAGTTGTTTGTTGAGCGGTAACCATGTTTTCTGGGGACGCCATCAACTTTTTACCTTTTTTGAATATCATGTGAGTTGCTATGCATGTTCGTCTTGTCTGAAGTAAGAGCGATTTTCACAATCAAATGGTTTGAGTATGCATACTGTTAGAGAAGAACATTGGGCCGCTAACTAAAGCCATGAATCATGGTGGAAGTTTCAGTTTGGACATAAAACCTCAATCTCTTATGAGAATATCAACTGTTGTTGAATGCTTAAGCATTAAAAGAGGAGTCCATTATCTGTTGTCTATGTTGTCCCGGTATGGGTGTCTAAGTTGAGAATGATCAAAAGCGAGAAATCCAATGCGAACCTTCTCCTTAGACCCTTGTACAGGCGGCATAGAGGTACCCCTTTGTGACACTTGGTTGAAACATATGTTATGCAATGATAATCCGCGTTAACCCAAGCTAATTAGGAAAAGGTGCGAGCACTATTAGTATACTATGCATGAGGCTTGCAACTTATAAGATGTCTTATACATAACTCATATGCTTTATTACTACCGTTGACAAAATTGTTTCTTGTTTTCAAAATAAAAGCTCTAGCACAAAAATAGTAATCAATGCTTCCCTCTGCGAAGGGCCTATCTTTTACTTTATTGTTGAGTCAGTTTACCTCTTGTTTCTATCTTAGAAGCAAACACTTGTATCAACTGTGTGCATTGATTCTTACATGTTTACCTATTGCACTTGTTATATTACTTTGTGTTGACAATTATCCATGAGATATACATGTTGAAGTTGAAAGCAACCGCTGAAACTTATATCTTCCTTTGTGTTGTTTCAAAGCTTTCTACTAAGAACTTATTGCTTATGAGTTAACTCTTATGCAAGACTTATTGATGCTTGTCTTGAAAGTATTATTCATGAAAAGTCTTTGTTATATGATTCATTTGTTTACTCATTATCTTCATCATTGCTTCGAATCGCTGCATTCATCTCATGTGCTTTACAATAGTATTGATCAAGATTATGATAGCATGTCACTTCAGAAATTATCTTTGTTATTGTTTACCTACTCGAGGGCGAGTAGGAACTAAGCTTGGGGATGCTTGATACGTCCCAAACGTATCTATAATTTCTTATGTTCCATGCTACTTTTATGATGATACTCACATGTTTTATATACATTATATGTCATTATTATGCATTTTCCGGCACTAACCTATTGACGAGATGCCGAAGAGCCAGTTGATGTTTCCTGCTGTTTTTGGTTTCAGAAATCCTAGTAAGGAAATATTCTCGGAATTGGACGAAATCAACGCCAAGGGTCCTATTTTTGGACGAAGCTTCCAGAAGTCCGAAGAGGAAACAAAGTGGGGACACGAGGCGGCACCACAATAGGGTGGCGCGGCCAGCAAGGGGCCCATGCGGCCCTGTTGTGTGGGGCCCCCGTGGCGCCTCTTGACCTACCCTTCCGCCTACTTAAAGCCTCCGTCGCGAAACCCCCAGTACCGAGAGCCACGATCCGGAAAACCTTCCAGAGACGCAGCCGCCGCCAATCCCATCTCGGGGGATTCAGGAGATCGCCTCCGGCACCCTGCCGGAGAGGGGAATCATCTCCCGGAGGACTCTTCATCGCCATGATCGCCTCCGGATTGATGTGTGAGTAGTTCACCCCTGGACCATGGGTCCATAGCAGTAGCTAGATGGTCGTCTTCTCCTAATTGTGCTATCATGCTCGATCTTGTGAGCTGCCTATCATGATCAAGATCGTTTCTTTGTAATCCTACATGTTGTGTTTGTTGGGATCCGATGGATATTGAATACTATGTCAAGTTGATTATCAATCTATCATATATGTTGTTTATGTTCTTGCATGCTCTCCGTTGCTAGTAGATGCTCTGGCCAAGTTGATACTTGTGACTCCAAGAGGGAGTATTTATGCTCGATAGTGGGTTCACGCCTCCATTAAATGCAGGACGATGTGAGAAAGTTCTAAGGTTGTGGATGTCTTTGTTGCCACTAGGGATAAAACATCGATGCTTTGTCTAAGGATATTTGTGTTGATTACATTACGCACCATACTTAATGCAATTGTCTGTTGCTTGCAACTTAATACCGGAAGGGGTTCGGATGATAACCTGAAAGTGGACTTTTTAGGCATAGATGCATGCTGGATGACGGTCTATGTACTTTGTCGTAATGCCCTGATTAAATCTCATAGTACTCATCATGATATATGTATGTGCATTGTTATGCCTTCTTTATTTGTCAATTGCCCAACTGTAATTTGTTCACCCAACATGCTATTTATCTTATGGGAGAGACACCGCTAGTGAACTGTGGACCCCGGTCTATTCTTTACATCTGAAATACAATCTACTGCAATACTTGTTCTTTACTGTTCTTTGCAAACAATCATCTTCCACACAATACGGTTAATGCTTTGTTCACAGCAAGCCGGTGAGATTGACAACCTCACTGTTACGTTGGGGCAAAGTACTTTGGTTGTGTTGTGCAGGTTCCACGTTGGCGCCGGAATCCCTGGTGTTGCGCCGCACTACACTTCGCCGCCATCAACCTTCAACGTGCTTCTTGACTCCTACTGGTTCGATTAAACCTTGGTTTCTTACTGAGGGAAACTTGCTACTGTGCGCATCACACCTTCCTCTTGCGGTTCCCAACGGAGGTGTCAACTACACGCATCAAGCAAATTTCTGGCGCCGTTGCCGGGGACTTGAAGAAAAGTTACACCACAAAGATTTCTATCTCCCACGTCAACTGCACGCCAGCAGCAAATTTCTGGCGCCGTTGCCGGGGAGATCAAGACACGCTGCAAGGGGAGTCTCCACTTCCAATCTCTTTACTTTGTTTTTGTCTTGCTTTACTTTATTTACTACTTTGTTTGCTGCACTTAAACAAAACACAAAAAAATTAGTTGCTAGCTTTACTTTATTTACTGTCTTGCTCTCTATATCAAAAACACAAAAAAAATTAGTTACTTGCATTTACTTTATTTACCTTTTGTTTATTTCATCATGTTTCCTCCTAAGTACACTCTAAAAGACATACCGGTAGGCCGAGGGTCTATAATTGGAAGAGATAATATAGAAGATTTTTTCACTCATGTTAGTACCGCTGAAGATTTTGAAGATAGACACTTGGTAGAACTTGCTCCTACTTATGAAATTGCTGTTGCTTCTTTAGTTCACATGTTGGAAACTAAATTTGTTAATCTCAATCCTATAATCCAACACATGTTTCTCACACTTGGTGATATGGAGGAAGGGGAAAAGAAAGATTTTGTTTTAGAAACCCTTCTTAAAGAATTTGGTGGTGTAGCAAGAAAGGCTAGAAAGGTCTTTATTAAATACAATATGCTTGGCTCTTATACCAATTTTGTTAGTATCCTTGAAAAGATGGACATGGAGAGAGTAAGGTACACTAATGATATTAATGATGTAGGGGATATTAAGACATCAATACCTTGCAAGCTCGCAGGAATGTTCGAGGCACTAGAAAAGAATTATGATTGGATTGTTCCTGAAAATTTGTTTAATGAGAATAGCAAGCCTAAGAATAATGAAAAGGGAGCCTCTGAAACTCACATAGATAAGATAAAATGCATTGTTGAGGCAACTCCCAACACCCCTGGTAATAGTGTTGATGCTTCATCTCTTGATAACACTTGATACACACTTTCTGCGCCTAGCTGAAAGGCGTTAAAGAAAAGCGCTTATGGGAGACAACCCATGTTTTTACTACAGTACTTTGTTTTATATTTGAGTCTTGGAAGTTGTTACTACTGTAGCAACCTCTCCTTATATTTATTTTATTGCATTGTTGTGCCAAGTAAAGTCTTTGATAGTAAAGTCAATACTAGATTTGGATTACTGCGCAGAAACAGATTTCTTGCTGTCACGAAGTTGGGCAGAATTCTCTGTAGGTAACTCAGAAAAATCTGCCAATTTACGTGCGTGATCCTCAGATATGTACGCAACTTTCATTCAATTTGAGCATTTTCATCTGAGCAAGTCTGGTGTCATTTTAAAATTCGTCTTTACGGACTATTCTGTTTTGACAGATTCTGCCTTTTATTTCGCATTGCCTGTTTTGCTATGTTTGATGGATTTCTTTGTTCCATTAACTTTCAGTAGCTTTGTGCAATGTCCAGAAGTATTAAGAATGATTATGTCACCTCTGAATATATGAATTATGCATTGGCCCTCTAATGAGTTTGTTTCGAGTTTGGTGTGGAGGAAGTTTTCAAGGGTCAAGAGAGGAGGATGATACAATATGATCAAGAAGAGTGAAAAGTCTAAGCTTGGGGATGCCCCTGTGGTTCATCCCTGCATATTTTAAGAAGACCCAAGCGTCTAAGCTTGGGGATGCCCAAGGCATCCCCTTCTTCATCGACAACATTATTAGGTTCCTCTAGTGAAACTATATTTTTATTCAGTCACATCTTATGTGCTTTGCTTGGAGCGTTTGTTTGTTTTTATTTTTGTTTTGTTTGAATAAAGTCGGGTCCTAGCATTCTTTATATTGGAGATATTACGCTCCGCTGTTTCGTATGAACACATGTGTTCTTAGCTTTATCTTTAATGTTCATTGCGAAAGTTGAACTACCTCATTCATTGATATATGGTTGGAAACGGAAAATGCTGCATGTGGTAATTGGTATAATGTCTTGAATAATGTGATACTTGGCAATTGTTGTGCTCATATAGATCATGTATAAGCTCTTGCATCATGTACTTTGCACCTATTAATGAATAACTACATAGAGCTTATTAAAATCTGGTTTGCATGATTGGTCTCTCTAAGTCTAGATATTTTCTGGTTGAGGTGTTTGAACAACAAGGGGACGATGTAAAGTCTTATAATGCTTACAATATGTTTATATGTGAGTCTTGCTGCACCATTTTATACTTGAGTTTGCTTCAAACAGCCTTGCTAGCCTAGCCTTGTATTGAGAGAGATTCTTCTCGTGCATCCAAATCCTTGAGCCAAAATCCATGCCATTTGTGTCCACCATACCTACCTACCACATGGTATTTCTCCGCCATTCCAAAGTACATTACTTGAGTGCTACCTTTAAATTTCTATTCTTTACCTTTGCAATATATAGCTCATGGGACAAAATAGCCTTAAAAACTATTGTGGTGAAGAATATGTACTTATGTGTCTTATTTCTTAGTAAGTTGCTTGTTGAGCGGTAACCATGTTTTCTGGGGACGCCATCAACTTTTTACCTTTGTTGAATATCATGTGAGTTGCTATGCATGTTCGTCTTGTCTGAAGTAAGAGCGATTTTCACAATCAAATGGTTTGAGTATGCATACTGTTAGAGAAGAACATTGGGCCGCTAACTAAAGCCATGAATCATGGTGGAAGTTTCAGTTTGGACATAAAACCTCAATCTCTTATGAGAATATTAACTGTTGTTGAATGCTTAAGCATTAAAAGAGGAGTCCATTATCTGTTGTCTATGTTGTCCCGGTATGGGTGTCTAAGTTGAGAATGATCAAAAGCGAGAAATCCAATGCGAACCTTCTCCTTAGACCCTTGTACAGGCGGCATAGAGGTACCCCTTTGTGACACTTGGTTGAAACATATGTTATGCAATGATAATCCGTGTTAACCCAAGCTAATTAGGACAAGGTGCGAGCACTATTAGTATACTATGCATGAGGCTTGCAACTTATAAGATGTCTTATACATAACTCATATGCTTTATTACTACCGTTGACAAAATTGTTTCTTGTTTTCAAAATAAAAGCTCTAGCACAAAAATAGTAATCAATGCTTCCCTCTGCGAAGGGCCTATCTTTTACTTTATTCTTGAGTCAGTTTACCTATTCTTTCTATCTTAGAAGCAAACACTTGTATCAACTGTGTGCATTGATTCTTACATGTTTACCTATTGCACTTGTTATATTACTTTGTGTTGACAATTATCCATGAGATATACATGTTGAAGTTGAAAGCAATCGCTGAAACTTATATCTTCCTTTGTGTTGTTTCAAAGCTTTCTACTAAGAACTTATTGCTTATGAGTTAACTCTTATGCAAGACTTATTGATGCTTGTCTTGAAAGTATTATTCATGAAAAGTCTTTGTTATATGATTCATTTGTTTACTCATTATCTTCATCATTGCTTCGAATCGCTGCATTCATCTCATGTGCTTTACAATAGTATTGATCAAGATTATGATAGCATGTCACTTCAGAAATTATCTTTGTTATCGTTTACCTACTCGAGGGCGAGTAGGAACTAAGCTTGGGGATTCTTGATACGTCCCAAACGTATCTATAATTTCTTATGTTCCATGCTACTTTTATGATGATACTCACATGTTTTATATACATTATATGTCATTATTATGCATTTTCCGGCACTAACCTATTGACGAGATGCCGAAGAGCCAGTTGTTGTTTCCTGCTGTTTTTGGTTTCAGAAATCCTAGTAAGGAAATATTCTCGGAATTGGACGAAATCAACGCCCAGGGTCCTATTTTTGCATGAAGCTTCCAGAAGTCCGAAGAGGAAACGAAGTGGGGCCACGAGGCGCCGCCACAATAGGGCGGCGCGGCCAGCAAGGGGCCCGCACGGCCCTGTTGTGTGGGCCCACGTGGCGCCTCTTGACCGACCCTTCCGCCTACTTAAAGCCTCCGTCGCGAAACCCCCAGTACCGAGAGCCACGATACGGAAAACCTTCCAGAGACGCAGCCGCCGCTAATCCCATCTCGGGGGATTCAGGAGATCGCCTCCGGCACCCTGCCGGAGAGGGGAATCATCTCCCGGAGGACTCTTCATCGCCATGATCGCCTCCGGATTGATGTGTGAGTAGTTCACCCCTGGACCATGGGTCCATAGCAGTAGCTAGATGGTCGTCTTCTCCTAATTGTGCTATCATGCTCGATCTTGTGAGCTTCCTATCATGATCAAGATCGTTTCTTTGTAATCCTACATGTTGTGTTTGTTGGGATCCGATGGATATTGAATACTATGTCAAGTTGATTATCAATATATCATATATGTTGTTTATGTTCTTGCATGCTCTCCGTTGCTAGTAGAGGCTCTGGCCAAGTTGATACTTGTGACTCCAAGAGGGAGTATTTATGCTCGATAGTGGGTTCATGCCTCCATTAAATCTGGGACAGTGACAGAAAGTTCTAAGGTTGTGGATGTGTTGTTGCCACTAGGGATAAAACATCGATGCTTTGTCTAAGGATATTTGTGTTGATTACATTACGCACCATACTTAATGCAATTGTCTGTTGCTTGCAACTTAATACCGGAAGGGGTTCGGATGATAACCTGAAAGTGGAATTTTTAGGCATAGATGCATGTTGGATGGCGGTCTATGTACTTTGTCGTAATGCCCTGATTAAATCTCATAGTACTCATCATGATATATGTATGTGCATTGTTATGCCTTCTTTATTTGTCAATTGCCCAACTGTAATTTGTTCACCCAACATGCTATTTATCTTATGGGAGAGACACCGCTAGTGAACTGTGGACCCCGGTCTATTCTTTACATCTGAAATACAATCTCTTGCCAATACTTGTTCTTTACTGTTCTTTGCAAACAATCATCTTCCACACAATACGGTTAATCCTTTGTTCACAGCAAGCCGGTGAGATTGACAACCTCACTGTTACGTTGGGGCAAAGTACTTTGGTTGTGTTGTGCAGGTTCCACGTTGGCGCCGGAATCCCTGGTGTTGCGCCGCACTACACTTCGCCGCCATCAACCTTCAACGTGCTTCTTGACTCCTACTGGTTCGATTAAACCTTGGTTTCTTACTGAGGGAAACTTGCTACTGTGCGCATCACACCTTCCTCTTGGGGTTCCCAACGGACGTGTCAACTACACGCATCACTCTCCACCAAAATCCCCAACAAAATTCACAACCCCCACAACTAACCCTAGCCGACACGATCGCCGACGTCTCTCCGTTCGTCCCGATCATCCTCGATCTCTCCAAGCATAACTTTTACCATTAGCGCCACCTCTTCCATTTTCATCTCGGTCGCTACGGTCTCTGCGATCACATCAACCTCGCCTCGACACCACGGCCCGCCGATCCACGCTGGGTCAAGGACGACCTCACCGTCATTCAATGGATCTACACCAGGATCTCCACCGAGCTCTTCAACCTGGTCTCCACCGATGACGCCTCGACTGCCCAACTATGGGCCGCCCTTCAGCAGCTCTTTCAGGAAAACTCTGACTCGCGTGTCAATGCTCTTCACATCGAGCTCCGCCAGCACTCAAGGCGACTCCCACATCACCGTCTTCTGCCAACGCATCAAGGCCATCGGTGACGAACTTCGGGAACTCGGTGATCACGTCGACGACCGCACCCTCATCAATGCCCTTCTCGTCGGTCTCGTCGATCAATTTTAGAAGCAAGTTGCCTTCATCCCGCTGCTGAAACCTTAACCAACTTTCGCCGAAGTGCGATCTATTTTGCAACTCGAAGCTCAGAATCAAGCTCGCAAGGCCGCGCGTCCTCCGCAAGTGTTTCACATGGAGCTTCGTCCGCCCCTCCTGCCTACCCCTGCTACACCACCGACGGCCCTTCCTGGATGGTGTCCGAGCCCCAACTACCGCGGCAAAAATCCCGTATATCGGCCTGTAATATCCCAGGTTTAGCGACGATCGAGGGGTAGAATTTAGAAAGGGATGTGCATTGCATCGTAAAATCTGGGGAAATTTCGCGCTTTTGAAAGAAAACTGCATCGAAGGGGGACAAGTTTCTCTCTCGACACCTTACAGGGTTAGGGTTTCGAGAGTGCGATAAACTTGGACCTCAATAAGTTCAATTAGGGTTTTCGAGAAGAGAGGGGAACATATGGCATCTCAACTTAAGTTGCATGGTTGAATTCCAACATGTTATGTTTGATAACATGTTGGAATTTAAAATTCAAACATCAATTGAATATATCATAATTCAAATTCATTAAATAAATAGATAATCGAGTATATAAAATAATACAACACCTATATAAAGCTCATTAGAGAAACTTTGAGCTTTATTGATTATCACACAATTTACATTGTCAAATACAATATTCCAAATGAATTATGAATATTACAACACTTTACAGAAATTACAAGAAATGAAAAGGTAAAATGAAAATTACAAAGATGTTCACATAACTAAACTACTAGCTAGATTTCTTCATGAATTCTTCATCATCAAAGAGATGAACATCATCTTGATCATCTTCTTTGATCCCTGTAAACAAAAACAACACAAGGAAATGAAAAATTAGGCCAAGTGGCAAAGCCACTTGGCATATTAGTGAAAATAAAGATTAATTGGTGGATAATACCAAGCCTGCCGAGGAGCCAAGCCAAAGCCCAAGTCCCGACCTGGGAGCATGCACAAGCAGCTCCCAAGGCTAGCTGCATGCTCTCCACACACACAGAGACCAGGGGAGAGGTACCCCAGTACATGTACTGCTGTCGATCAAAGGAGCAAGGAGTGGGACAGTATAAAACCTTTTCACAGCCAGAAACCCTAGCAGCTCACCGCCAGGTATCCAAAGGGTAAGCATAGCAAGAACAGCAAGAACAGGAAGAACAGCCAGAGTTGTTCAACCTCTCCTAAAAACCACCAGAATTAAATCAAGCATCACAAGCCAGCAGGAGGAGCAGGGCAAGCCTTGATCATCAACCAGAAGCAAGTCCTCTACATCGGCAAAACCTAGGAGCTGGAGTGAGGTATACACATCATCATGAACAAACCAGATGGTTTTGTTCATAAAATGCACAGTCATGATCACACATGCACACAAAGGGTGGAGTAACCCTGTTTTGATCATCATTTGGTCATAGACCAAGTGTAACCTGGTAGAAATGGCAAGGACCAGGGATCAATCAAAGCCTATGTCCATGGTTATGCCAACCAGACAAGTGGTAGCATCTTCCAAAAGGAAATAGGAAGGAAAACTATCCCAGATACTTACCCAAATATACACATACTACAATAGCCCTTTTGAAACCATCATATATGCAGAAATATCTGTTTTCTGCAACTAATTTTTCAACATCAAAAGTTACTGGAAATCAAATATGATTACCCAGTAACCATTTATCCATTCACAGCAAACCACCAGAGGTGGGAGCTACCAAAACAACAGAGTATTACTGTTGAGGCCACCTCAACCACCCATTTATCCCAAACCACTAAGCCATGCACACTTATCATCACCCAGATGGGTTCAGAGTGAGCTGGGGTTCCCAACCATAGAGTTGGCATCCCTCTAGCTCAAGCAAATTAATCTTAAGAATCATCACTGCAAGCAGTTCATCTCATTTATCCATTAAATCATGACAAGCTATATAGATAAATGAATTACACAAGCAACTAGTAACTGGAACACCTGCAAATGATCCAGAGGATCACTGCAAGCATCAGCAGATGCTTGAGCAAGCACCAGCACACACCAGCACATGCCTGTGTGTCACACAGACACCAGAGAGAGCAACAGTGAGACACAAACATGAAACATCAACCTTAACAAGCAACTGATGAGCATATGATCATCAGGGACTTGCTAGAGCATGACAGAGCATGTTACAGCCAAGCCCAGCACCAACACATGAACTAAACAGCCACAGAACATGAACAATTGCATCACAAATAATCTGATAAACTAGATATAATTGTATTCAGAAGCACTCCAACAAGAAGTAGAGCTAATTAGTCAATGGTCAAGCTCAACAGAGCTTTACAGTGAAACAAAGCTCTAGGAGCATCACACTGATAGCACTGGGACTTGCATAAGCAAGAGATTGCCACAGTAATCAAGCCAGGGCAAGACAATTGAATACACTTGATCGTTTAGCAGGAGTAGTAACAAGAACAGAGTCACAGAGATAGCTGCAGGCAAGCAATACAAGCATAAGCAAGCCCATGGCTTATAGAAATTGCATAGAACCATGCACAGCAAGGATAGCACAGCTTAGGCTAGGCCATGGCTAGTAGAACAGCAGCAGCAGCTAGCACACAATAGCAGCAGCGGAGAGCACAGCAATAGCAGCTAGCATCGCCCAGCAGCAGCAGCACGACATGACAGCATCTCCAAGAGGAGGAGCAGCCGTAGCTGGAGCTAGACGAAGAAGAGAAGAAGAGGAGGCGTACCTGGAGCAGGAGCACCACGGCGTGCCCATGACGGCACGGCGGCACGGCTGACCATGGCAGCGCCAAGCCGCGGCCAAGCCAGGCGTCGCCGAGAACAAGTGCTTCAGCACCACCACGGCGAGGCACACGGCAGCGCCACCGCGTCTGGAACGCCGGCGAACGGCGAAATGTCGCGGATCCGTGCGGCCATGCGTGCAGACGAATTGGGGGTGAGCGGAGGAGGCGACGAGGGCTGGATCGATGCGGACCATCTGGTTCATCGTCGAGAGGCGGTCATTCTGCAACTAACCGCGTCGCCGGAGTTGGCCGGAGACGGCCGGATTAATTCGGCGACGGCGGCTGCGACGCGAGTCGACAGAGCGTCGAGGAGAGAGTAGGGTTAGGAGAGAGGAGCGTCTACACGGGCGACTGGCTCGGTTGGACCGAGCCCAGTGGGCTGGTCCAACCTAACCAACTCGGGCCACCTGACAGGTGGGACCCGAGGGTATTTTGGTCATTTCCAAAATAACCCTTTAACCAGTATTTTTCTAGAATTTTACAAAATAAATATGACTCTAAAAAAATACATAAAAATATGTAAACCACTCAGAATAAAATTTTCTATCATAATAAAATAGGTGATATAATTTTTGATACAATTAAACTTGGAGCATAATTAAGGCAAAGAATAAATAAATAATCATTAAAAATAACACACACTATTTTTAATGATAAAATTAGTCCATAAATTAATTTGGACTCTAAAAACACCTTGACAACATTTCAAGGTAGTATTTTGCCTTAAACAGAGTATCCCTAAATTATTCTTAGTAACCACTTCCGACATGAAATAATAAAGCACCGGGAAGGGGGAACCAAACCCTAAAATCCGAAAGCATGCATAATTGCTTCTTTAACCATTGCCCTTATCAGACAATGATGCTTCTTTCAGAGACAGAGGATCAGGGTCAATCCAAAGCATCCAACTGCATTACATCGCAGTTGCTAGGCAAGTTCATCGCTTGCTCATGTCATTTGAGTATTTTTACCAAATTACTTGCAAAGTACTATACTTATCACTCTTGCATAAAAATCAAAGATACTATTTTCATAACTATGAATATGACTATGTGGTTGGCAATGGAACCATGGAATGTGTTGATATGGTGGAGGTTCCATTGCAAGGGTTTATATCCATCTAGGATTAAACAACAAATGTCGTCCAGTGATTCTTGTGCCGTAAAACTCGTGTTAACCATAAGAACTGGAATGGGACGGAGTAGTCAATTGTATTTCCACCTCTCGTACATCAATGGATGTGCTTACCGTAGCAGTTGTATCTTGCAAGAACAACCGGTGGGTGGGGATCCCCCTCTAATTCCCCACGGTAATGCGGTCTATGATGGGTTGCATCTACCGGCGAAGGAGTTTATGGTAGTTAGCCCAGAACTGTTGTCGCGGTCGGGGGCCATCCTTAATTGGTATAAGTACACCGGTGAGGAACCAGGGTCGGGGATTGCAACAAAGGGTGGGTGTGCGAGGTAGCGGAGGAATATGAACGGCTATGACCTTATACCGGGCCTCACACCATTGGAAGTGTGGACGGGAAAGCTGCCCGGTTGGCACCAAGGTTAAGATCTCTTGTGGGTAAAGCAACACACCTCTGCAGAGTGTAATGAATCGTGACCAGTCACTCCCTGTTCTGGGTTTTGGAACTGCGAACGCTGCCGGAAAGGAACTCCATGAAGTTCTAGTAAACCGGTGAAGGCTGACGGACATAGTTCTTATTAATAAAAGCAACCTTTTGAAGAAATGGTTATCAAAACCTGCATTGGTATCAGACTTTCTGGTCTGGTATCGTAGATAGTGCATTAAACACCTCTTTCCTAATATGAACTTGTTGAGTATGCTCGTACTCATACCACTCTTAAATCCCCTGCTTAGATTGCCTGAATCGTCTTGAGGAGGACACCGACAACCAAGAAGGAGCAGAAGACATTTGCTATGAAGAGCCAGATCTCTCCGGAGGTGTAGAAGGTGTAGACTACCTCATAGTCTACGGAACTGGGGACGGTTCCGGAGGAGAACAAGTCTAGAACCGCGGAGTAGTAGTAGTAACCGAGCAGTGTGAACACTCTAGTATATCGCTGCTCGCGTAGAATAAATGTATGACCTGCTAAGACTTTATATTGTAAGCTAAGTCGGGTTCATCTGGAACCCAGGAGTATTCCTCTCTGGACCCAGGAGGAACTCCATGATGATGTATATATATATGGTTTGTAATAATAAATGAATGAGTTATGGACCAGCTATGTTCTGTTGTACTACTCTGAGGGATGTAATATTTGCGGATTGGTACTTCGTGAATGTTATATCAACGACTGGCATACTACAACATGCAGTGGTATGCAGGGTCACCACAGTTGGTATCAGAGCAAAAGCTTTGACCTTAGGTTGGAACCTAGTAAATGGGACCGAACGTTAGGAGTCAAATAGGATTAGTAAAGAATTTTCTAAAAATATGGTGTATATTCACTTGAGAATAAAACAATCATATCTTTTAGTGCGATAATTCTTTATTATCACTCTTATGATGCATCATTAGTAATATTATACTCTTTCTTATCTACAGCCAACTATGCCAAGTTCACGTTCGGGCCGTAATGTGAAGGTGAAAGAATCCACGTTGGATGATTACAACGGGGGACTTGCGGATATACTCAGAGCCATGTTACTCGAGTTTGGGTGCGATCCCCAAATTCGGGTAATGAAGTACATGTATTACGACGGTACAGTACTGGCAAAGTGAAGGGTAGGACTACAGCTACCAGAATCCTTAGGACTGAGCGCAGTGATGCCTGCGGGGGAGGCAAGGACCATAAGAACAGCCTACCATATAGCCATAATGAAAGCCATAACAGACATACGTGAGCACAAGACTAAGGACCGTATAGGTTCTGAGTTTGCACACATTCCTCATATGGAGGAGGATGATGATCCCACACTGAATCATTTCAAGTTTGCAAAGAGAAAACCTGCGGAAGCATCAAAGTATATGGATAACTGCAGGAACCTCTTGTCATTGTTCTTTCAACTAAACCGACATCTATCGGGGGCGATTGACACAATGCTGGATGAGTTCACTGAGCCCAAAGAGGAGGCAAAGGGAAAGGAGCCGATGGAGAGCGAAGTTCCTACACCAGTTTACTCAACTGGTGACTATATTAGCATAGATGCCTCAGAAACCCAAACCACGCCTATCACACCTAGGTACTTTCCGAGTAGCTCACAAGGGGGATATGAGGGCGGAGAAGAATCCGGGAATCGCCAACGCTCAGAGACTTCAATTGAAAATTCAACTGGATGGCGTTGGGGATCATTTATGGGGACTAATAATGATCCCGTAAGATGTAATCCCGAGATAGACCAGGATGCCATGAACCAGTATCAGAACCACCAGTATAGTCGGGGAGATTATGAAGAGTATCCGATAATGATAGAATCCGACTCCGATGGAAGGAAGAACCGTGATGTGGGCATAGGAGAGAGTTCCGGAGTCAGAGGAAGGCGTGGACCTTTTGATATGAACACTTCCGAGTACACCGGTAATGTGTTAGTTGGGAAGGAAGAGTATCCTATGTGGGATGATTATACTTCATTATATAATCATTTCATGATGACATATTTTTCTCTCGGATCATCTTCTGATTCCGACTACCAGCCGACGGGGAGACCATATATCCTAGATTCTGCTAGGAGGACTACTCGTTCAATTGGATGGAAGCCTGGGATGTACCAGGAGTGAGCCACGACTAGAGACTACCACTGGAGGCGAGACTACAATACAGTTGTACCACATGTATTGTAGTATGTAATATTTGTATAATTTGTAATTATACTTTAATAAGTGAGTTTGCATACTCACACTACTATTGAGTATTGTAATAAACCACTTAAGTATGTATATACATGGTATATGTTTTGTATTATTTGCATTTGCTTCTTGATTTCCATTGTGTGACTAGTTCTGTGCACAAGGTTGAGCTCAGAAAGCTTGCGCATGGAGTAATTATGAGTACCACTTTGTGTTGCAGAACTAGGGGGTCATGTCTGGAGCGACGGGCGAGGAGAGTGAAGCACAACGCCTCGAGTGTGAGGCAAAACAGAAGGAAGAGACAGATGAAGCTGCAAGAAATCAGTTTCCACCACCACCACCACCGATGACGCAGCAGAACTTCCTCCAGTATATGCAGATGTTGGAGGAAAGGCAATGTCTGACTACGGAGCAGCAGAATAAACTCTTTCAAGAGTTGCTGCAACAGAATAGGGTGGAGAGGCCAGAGCATCAGGGCGTTACCTTGTTAGACTTTCAGAATACAAAGCCAATATCGTTCGCCTACGCGCCAGAACCTATGGACGCGGAGGTTTGGCTGATGGATACCGAGCGAAAGCTCAATACTGTTGGATGCAATGACCTGGAGAAGGTCAGATATGCTACACACTTACTGTGTGGACCCGCCGCATCATGGTGGGATAATATCGTTGCTGCTTACCCAGCTGAAAAGGTTTTCACCTGGGAGGAGTTCTAGAGAAAGTTCAGGGAATCCAATGTCCCTGAAAGTATAGTTGAGTTGAAGCGTCGAGAATTCGAGAGTCTCGAGCAGAAGGATAAGGCTATCCTGACTTATGTCAGGGAATTTTCAGGATTGTCCCGCTATGCTGTTGAGGAGGTCAACACGGAGGACAAGAAGAAGAAGAGGTTCATGCGAGGATTGAATCCTCAGTTCAAATTTCAGCTCAGGATGCTGAGAGCTACTGAATTCCAGGAGTTGGTGGATGCAGCCATCACTCTTGAAGATGACTTCAAACAGCTGCAAGAGGAGAAGAGGAAGAAGGCCAGATTTGAGCCAAAGAAGTATATCAGCAACAAACCCAATACTAGCTTGAGTTTCAAGCCCAGATTCAACAACAACAACAACAACAACAACAGGAGGAATCAAGGATTCCCGTATGCAAACCCGACCGTTTGCCGCAACTGTGGATTCAAAGGACATATCTCGAAGGATTGTCGCAAGCCAAAAATCATATGCTTTGGATGTCGCCAGGAGGGGCACATGCTGAAGGATTGCCCCAAGAGGAATAATGGAGGAGGACAGTCAGGAGGAGGATGTAACCGGAGTGGGAATTCCGGAGGGAACTGGAAGAACAAGAAACCCTTCGGAAAATTAAACTGCACCAGCCTGGAGGAGGTGATAAACTCGGATAAAGCGGTTATAGGTATGCTTCAGATACACACTCATCCTGGCAAAGTACTATTTGATACTGGTGAAACTACTTCATTCATTTCTCAGCAATTCATCATCAAACATGGGATTAACTGCACTAAACTAGAAACACCCATTACCATATTTTCTGCGGGGGAACGATCTTAGTTACCCATGTTAAGGAAGCGCAGATCATTAAGATCAATAGATGCACGTTTGACGCAGACCTATTCGTTCTACCTATGAAGAACATGGATGTCATTCTTGGTATGAACTGGTTAGAGGAGAATGGAGCCTTGATAGATTGTGCAAACAAGACAGTATCCCTGAAAAGATTAGATGGAGTAAGAATAATTTATCAAGGAGACAAGCACACTCAGATTGAGGTTGAGTTACAGTTGAATAGTATGAAGGAGGTGAAACTCGAGGACATACCAATAGTCAATGAATTCCAAGATGTTTTTCCAAAAGAATTACTTGGAATGCCACCAGACCGAGAGATAGAGTTCACTATTGACCTAATTCCAGGAACAGCCCCAATTGCTAAAGCACCATACAAGATGGGACCAAAGGAGTTGAAGGAACTAAAGGAACAATTGGATGACTTAGAACAGAAAGGATTCATTCAAGAAAGAATTTCACCTTGGGGATCACCAGTAATATTTGTGGACAAAAGAGATGGAGGTCGACGGATGTGTGGAGACTACCGGAACCTGAACAATGTTACTATCAAAAACAAGTATCCACTTCCCAGAATACAGGATCTGTTTGATCAAGTTAGAGGAGCAGGAGTCTTTTCCAGGATTGATCTGAGATCGGGTTATCACCAGATAAAGATCAAGAAGGAAGATGTTCCAAAAACTGCCTTTGTATCAAGGTACGGACATCATGAGTACCTAGTCGTACCTTTCGGGTTAACCAATGCCCCAACAATATTCATGAATCTCATGAACAAGATATTCATGCCTTATCTTGACAAGTTTGTCATCGTGTTCATCGATGATATCTTGATTTATTCAAAGGATAAGGCTGAACATGCAGAACATCTCAGGATCGTGTTGCAAACACTGAGAGAACATCAACTCTATGCCAAATTCAGCAAGTGTGAGTTTTGGCTAGACCAAGTAGAATTTCTTGGACATGTGATTAGCAAAGATGGAATTGCAGTACACCCAAGCAAAGTAGCAGCGGTTTTAGAGTGGGAAGCACCCAAGAACGTCAAGGAAATCCGAGGATTTTTAGGAATGGCAGGATACTACAGAAGGTTCATTAAAGGATTCTCCAAGATCGCAGGACCAATGACAAAGTTGTTGAGAAAGAACACACCGTTTGTTTGGTCAGATGAATGTGAGAAAAGTTTTCAGACTCTAAAAGAGAAGTTAACAACATCACCGGTGTTAGCGGTACCAGAAGTTGGTAAGGATTATACCGTATATTGTGATGCATCCAAGCATGGGCTGGGTTGTGTACTCATGCAAGATCGGAAAGTGATATCCTATGGATCGAGGCAACTCAGACCACATGAAGTCAATTACCCAACACATGATCTAGAGTGAGCAGCAGTTGTGTTTGCATTAAAGGGATGGAGACATTTTCTCTATGGAGCAAAGTGTGAACTATATACAGATCACAAAAGTCTCAAGTACTTCATTAATCAGAAGGAACTGAATATGAGGCAGAAAAGATGGCTTGAATTGATCAAGGACTATGACTTGACCATCAATTACACACCAGGAAAGGCTAATGTTGTAGCCGATGCCTTAAGTCGAAAGAGTACCGGAGGAGTTGAACAAGAACTACCACCGGAGTTGAAGAAGGAAATAAGTCAAGCAGAGATACAGCTCTGGGAGAAGGAAGCACATGAAGGACTATCAGCACTACAAGTTACAGATGAACTAAATGTGAACTTCAAAGATGAGATCATCATGGGCCAATTAGATGATAAATTCATCATGGAGGAAATAAGAAGGATTGAGGAAGGAAGACCATCAGAATTCCACCTGGGCGAGTCGGGATCCCTATGGTTTCAGCAAAGGATTTGTGTTCCAGATAATGATGAGATCAAGGAAGTTATACTCAGTGAAGCACATCAAACACCGTACTCAATTCATCCAGGAAGTACAAAGATGTACATGGACCTAAAAGAGTTATTCTGGTGGAATAACATGAAGAGAGAAATTGCACAATATGTAGCGGAGTGCCATACTTGTCAAAGGGTGAAGGCAGAACATCAAAGTCCGGCAGGACAGTTGCAACCTTTACCAATCCTAGAATGGAAGTGGGAAGAGAGAGGAATGGATTTCATCACCGGACTACCCATGACCAATAAAAAGAAGGATATGATATGGGTAATCGTGTACCGGTTGATGAATAGTGCACATTTCTTAGCAGTGAATCAACAGGACAAAGGAGAGAAGCTCATAGATCTTTACATCAAAGAGATTGTGAGTAAACACGGAGTACCCAAAAAGATAGTATCAGATCGGGGATCCGTGTTCACATCAGCATTCTGGAAACAACTTCATGAAGCTTTAGGATCCAAGTTAGATTATAGCACCGCCTATCATCCTCAGACGTGTAACATCCCAAATTTTCAACAAAGAAGAAAATGAATTTCCTTTTTCCAAAAATGAGAACCAACAAAAACTTTTATGACATATGAGGCTATGCATAGTGCTCATACCTAATACTTGTGTTATTGCCATGATTGTTTGTTTATTACATTGAACATTTTTCCCAAAACCCTAAATCCTAACCTTCTCAAAACCAAATAGGATCAAATATGAAGAAACTAAAATAAAACAAAAAGACATATGTGGGCATATAGCCCTAATAGGCAAATCTTGATCAATACCCTTCTTACTTTTCTAAATAGTGGTGAACCGTTGTTAGACCCAACTAAACCTCAAACCTCACCCCTCTTCTCACCATCTATTATAAACAAAATAAAAAGAAATGAAATTAAATAAGAAAAGGGCCTATGTGCCTATGGCTATTTTTGGTAAAACTTCTACCTAGGATTTTCTACCTTGTTTAGATGTTTTGAAAACATCAACAAACCTAACCAAGAACTTACCAACCAAATCAAGTGAGAAACAAAAATAAAATAAACATATGCATAGAGGCATATGTGGCACATAGCCATATTTCCAAAACTTGACATAAGCACCTCTACCTTGCCCAAATGGTTTGAACACTTTACCAAACCCAATCTAACACCAAATAAACCCTACACCATGCCCTTTGATCAAATAAAAAGAAAAGGAAATGAAAATAGAAATACACATATGAGCCTAAGACTATATTTGAAAATTAGGTCTAGGACATGATCTACCTTTGCTAGATGGTTTGAAACTAGTACTCAACAAAGCCAATCCAAGTTGAAACAAAACAAAATAAAGAAAATTTCAAAATGTCCATAGAGGCATATGAGAAGAAATGGCCAAAAATGCAAATTTGAGCAAAAGGCCACCAAACTTGGTTCCATTGCTTGGATTACTTTCTTATACCATTTTAACACTCAACCACATCAGTAGGATCAAGAAAAACCAAATCAAAATCAAAATAAAAGGATTTTCCAACTCACATACACTAATGGTCACATGTGACATTTTTATCAGCATACCCACTTTGAGCCTCTGGTTTGAAAGATTTTCAAACTAAACTATGCCCACTCTTTGCACCTCATCCAAGACAACATCAAGGTGAACAACTTTTCCCAAAACAACCCCTGCAAATTCTTGCTCAATGTCAAATAATGATCAAGCAAAGTTGCAACTATGAAACAAATTTAAGATCATACACATTTTGTGATTTTGCAAATAAACTCATTTTTGAGCACCACCACCACAACTATACTTCAAATATTATATGACAACACCCCACCAAAATGCATTGAAAAATTTGAAAATTGATCTCTTTCGGCCATTTTCACAAACAGCTTATAGGCAGATTTTTACTAAAGTGAGACATGCTTATATCTGATGGGTTTTAGACTAAACCATCTTGCCTAAGTCATCACACATACACTCCTCAATCCCCTGGACCAAACCCAACCCTTTCCAACACTGTGCACAGTACAAACTTGACCAAACCATGACCATGCCACTCAAGTGGACACCACCATGCCATCACTCCCTCCTCTCACCTCAGCTAAGCCATATCATGTCCTTGAGCTTGCCCTGACTTTGCTGATCACGACCGTGCACGCTCTGACCACAGGAGACGTCGACACTGCCCAAAACACGCGCGCCCAGACGCGCCCACAATGCCCAGAGCGCGCCAGGACGTGTCACTGGACACGCCAGTGCACCTGCTCGCCCTCGTCACCCTGACCTCCTCTCGCCCCATTTATTTCTCCTCCACGATCACCAGGACCACGGCCACCTCGTAGACATGCTCATTGGCCCTCGCACGCCCCGTCACCGTCGCCATCGTCACCGATCTTCCGCCAGTACACCGCACGGACATGACGTCGCCCGCTTGCTCCCGTCCACCTCCGTCCTCACCACGATGTGCGTTAGCACCGCCTCGACGTCACCAACACCACCGCACCCTCGCCCGTGACGCTAGCCCACTGTAGGTTCGTCGACGGCGATGACCTCACCCGCACCCTCGGCCACCTAGTGCCGCTATAAAAGGGGAGCACCTCGGCCTCAATTTCTCAGACCAATCGACTTCCCTCCTCTCTCTGATCCTCCTCCGCCCACCACCTCTCCACATTGTCGCCGGTAGAACCCCAATCGCCAGCTCAAGTCCGCGGCGGAGCTGCAGAAGGCACCGTCGATTTCGTCCATCCCCGGAGCTCCCACGACCACCGTTGAGCTCGCCGTCGTCGACAACGTCGCCTCGCGTCAACGCCGCCGCTCGCCGGAGCCCAGGATCGCCGCCGACCCCCTCCTCCGCCGTGCCAGCACCTCCCCTCTCGTCGACGTAGACGACGCCTGTAAGCCGCACGATCCCCTCCTGATCCTACGTCCCACGTTCATCCATACCGATTCGGTATTAAAAGTCACTGACCGCTGGGCCCCACCCTATTAGGCGGCCCGCGGCATGAGCAGCGCTAGTTGGGCTGGCCTGCTTCTCTCTCCCCATCTGCCCGTTAAGATTTCCCGACTAGGCCCATAATTCAAATTCGTTTAAATCCTTTTTGGCTTCAAACTCAATACTGGCACTCACTTAGAATTTGAATAATTCGAAATCCACTCAGCCAAATTTAGTGAATTGTATATTGTTAGAAATCTTATGAAAGGCTATATCCAACCACACTGGATTCAAATCTTTATCTGTTGTAGAACTTGAATAGTCAAAATCACAAGACATCGATTTTTCAGAATTCAAATAAATCTATAAAATCAACCATGATGAATTTTGGGGTGATTCAAATTCTCATAATTCACATTTCAAATACTCTAATTGTTTATGTAAAAATATGATAGGGTTGCTTCATATGATCAAGGGCTAGAATCAAGAATTGGGTATGTAGTCAATACTAGCCCATTTAAATTATTTCCAAATTTAGGATTTCAAATCTATGAGGTTTAGCACCTCATTTAAATCATCTTCCCAAGTGGTATGAAGTAATGTGATGACCCTTGTTTCTTGGTCTCATATTTGCTCACTTGAGGATATTAAATCAAATAGGATTTAAATTGCATGAGGTATAGAACCTCATTTAAATTATGTTTCTTAAATACTAAGTGGGAAGTGTTGACCTTGGTCAACATATGACCATACATTGTTATTTGAGATGGATTCCTCTCATTTAAATCTTGGTCTCAAGTAAATCAACATGAGGTAGTAACTATGGTCTAATTGATCTCATAATGAATTATTTGAGGACATTAAATCATTACCATGTTAGGATTAAATTGCATGAGGTACCTCACCTCATTTAAATCATTTTCCCAAATAATGATTATGAAGTGTTGACCTTGGTCAACATGAGTTCATATATTATCATATGAGGAAATTAAATCTTAACAAGATTCAATGAGAGGAAATTATTTCTCCAAAGAATTAAATAGAAACCTTAAATAATATTTGTAATGAGAGGAAATTATTTTTATTAAGAAGAAAACGAAGTCAACCAACATAATAATAATGTTGTGATGCTAGCCTAACTTGTGTGACTCATGTGTGTGCTTAGTCTAGCTTTTAAGTTTTGTTTGGTGATTGTGTCCTCGTATTCGTTTATAGACGCTAGTACCGGAGACTATCAAGAGGAGGAGGTTTTCTACCAAGAGGAAGAAGAAGAGAACTTTGATCACAACACCAACCAAGGCAAGCTAATATTCTTGCAAGTTGACCTAGTGCAATCTAGCCTAGATATAGAGTAGAACAAGATCATCCAATCTAGCCTAGAGCAATACAAGCTAATTAGCACCCCTCATGACTAGTTGCTAGTGCTAAATCTAAAAGTGACTACTCTAGATGGGAACTGGTGAAATGAAATGACTTTGAAAACCTTGGAATGATGAGTCATTCTATTGAAAGATTTTGAAGGTGAATATGACTGGTGAATGACATGGTGAATTTTACAAAAACTGATGGTTGGGTTTGGATGCGATACCATTCCAATTTTGCAAGTACCCCCACAATACCTGATTATGGGTAAGGGCTTAACTGGAAGTTTATGTATCTTAGTATGGGTTCCCTCTAAACAAGCGTCATAGGGGTTATGCTGAGGCTGCCTCCGTTATAGATGAAATGATGTGAAATGACGTGAAATGAGGTGAATGTCCGGCCCAAGCCCTGTGCAGTTCCCAGGCTAACCGTTTGTCTTCACTGGGAGGCCAAGCTCATGGGGAGAGGTGCCTATACTAGGGTATGTGAGTGAAAGGTTATGGTTGGTAGTCCGCACACGGAGTGTGATAAATCAGGGCCAGTTAACCCTGACGGATTATTGCAAATGTTGTGGCACAAGTGTACGACCTCTGCAGAGGGTAGAACTATTCGAATAGTCGCGTCCACGGTTAAGGACGGTTGGAAAGGCCATACTGTTCCGTCATCAGATCATTTTCAAAATGTGACATGTGAAGGGTGACTGGTGATTTGAACTTGAAAAGGGTGACTTTGACTTGAATCACAACAGAGTTGTGGGAATGACACTAATGTTCCCACCTGAGTTAGTTAGCAAATGAAGAGGTTTCTACTAAATGTTTGTGAACTAAAATTGGCTTTCTGCAAATAAACTTAGAGCTTAGCACCCCCTTACTATAGTTGATAGTGCTTACACTAGTATTAGTTTGCGAGTACTTTAAAGTACTCATGGCTTTGTCCCTGGCTATTCAAATGGCCAGACTATGAAGAGGAACAGCAGTACGAGGAAGATGGACAGCAGGACATCTACGACAACTAGGACCACTCCTGCCGTCAACAGTTGCCTGTGGAACAGATGAACAAGACTGTTACTTCGCTTCCGCTATGTGTTTTGTAATTGATCATTAGATCAACTATGTTGTATTAAGACTGGATCATGTGATCCCTATATGTAAGACAATTATGTGTTGTAATGAATGATGTGTTGTCATATCAATCTATTATGTCTCTCAAAAACAATATTCCTGGGATTGCGATGAATGGCATAATAGGCATCTGGACTTAAAAATCCGGGTGTTGACAAGTTGGTATCAGAGCCATTGTTGACCTTAGGAGACCCTAGTTAGAATGGACGTCTGAAAAACTTAGTTTCAAAACAAATGAAGTGAATATTTCTGAAAAACTTAGTCACTTTCTTCTCTTTGAGATCTTTTTGAAATAAGAAGCCATGATCTTCCTTATGAATCTACATAAAATTTTGCCACACTTGTTCACATCTCTAACTTACTCATCCATTTCACTTTCAGATGGCATTGCCCCACAACAGCAAGTTTTACCGGTTGGGGAATGGTGGGAACATGATCTTCGAGAAGGACTTAGACGATTTGTCTGAGCATCTCGGACGCCCGCACCCGGAGTTCCTTGGAACTCAAATGAACGACCAGCCCGGAAGGGAACTGCAGTGGGTTATCACTGCGGACCTGAGAGGCAAGCGGGAGCCTCCTATTTCTATGAGGATCCATTTCTCTGTCACGGAAAGCAACTGGCTAGATGGACTAGCTAGAGCCATGCAAGAAGCACTTGCCCGTCTGTGTGGGCAGCATGTGACTGAGCTTTATGGGACTCGCTTTGCTCACCTTGCAATGCATGACTCCATCGGAGGACCCAGGGCACTGTCACCCCACCCCGAGCTGAAGAATCACGTGGAACACCTGGATGTTATGCTACACGATACACAGAAGGAGCTGGACAACTATCGCGTCTACGCCAACCAGATTCGCGCCCACCTAGCGCATCAGACCGATACCATCAGGATCCTTGCCCATGAGCGCAAGACAATCCGCCAGCAGCGTGCCAAGAAGGACGCTACCATTGCGCGCCTCCGCGCAAAGATAGTATCCTTGGAGGCAACTGTCAAGGCCCAAGAGGACCAGCTGATGGAGCTATAAGAAGAAGATGAAGACATTCAGGGAGGAGCAGCCTTCCTGAGTGATGATGAGGATTTCGAAGAAAATGAGAACGTACACTGATATGGAAGACTAGGAGTTTCAGGAAGCCGGAGAAGATGGCCACATCCCGATAGATGTGGATAGTGAGTAATAGTAGTTGCACTTGATCACTTGAGTAGGTGTGAGTTTGTATCAGGATCCCCTTGTATCGTAGAGCGATGAATGGTTCTTCAAACCAACTGTGTGTTAGCTTTGTAATGTGTGATGTTTGGAATGAATGAAAAAGTGTTGTTGGTTGACAGTGTACGGGTGCTTCTATTCATGTAGACAGTGTTGGGCCTCCAAGAGCAGAGGTTTGTAGAACAGCAGCAAGTTTCCCTTAAGTGAATCACCCAAGGTTTATCGAACTCAGGGAGGTAGAGGTCAAAGATATCCCTCTCAAGCAACCCTGCAATTACGATACAAGAAGTCTCTTGTGTCCCCAACACACCTAATACACTTGTCAGATGTATAGGTGCACAAGTTCGGCGAAGAGATAGTGAAATACAAGTATAATGGATGATTGTAAGTAGTAATTGCAATCTGAAATAAAGATGGCAACAAGCAAACATGTAACAGAACTTGTTGGAAACGGTGTTTCAATGCTTAGAAACAAGGCCTAGGGATCATACTTTACTAGTGGACACTCTCAACATTGATCACATAACTGAATAAATAAATGCTACTTTCTACACTCTCTTGTTGGATAACAAACATCATTCATTGTGTAGGGCTACAAAAGCACACCTCAAGCCGGAGTAAACAAGCTCCACAACATCCAGAGTTCATATTAGAGTAACCTCTAGAGTGCATAATAGACCGTTGCAATTTAGACCGAGTACTAACATAGCATACACACTGTCGACAATAGCTATGAAAGGGGGAATAGATCGCATCAATACTATCATAGTAATAGTTAACTTCATAATCTACAAGAGATTACAATCATAACCTACGCCAAGTACTACATGATGCACACACTGTCAACATTACATCATGGAGGAGGAATAGACTACTTTAATAACATCACTAGAGTAGCACATAGATTAATAGTGATACAAAGCTCATGATCACATAAAGATCACACCATGGGAGAGAGAGATGAACCACATAGCTACCGGTAGAGCCCTCAGCCTCAGAGGAGAACTACTCCCTCCTCATCATGGGAGACAGCAACGGCGATGAAGATGGCGGTGATGTCGATGAAGATGACTCCGGGGGCAATTCCCCGTCCCGGCGGCGTGCCGGAACAGAGACTTCTATCCCCTGAAACAGAGTTTCGCGATGGCGGCAGCGTCCCTGGAGTCTTTCTGGAGTTTCGTCAATTGTTGTAGGGTTTTCACGTCATGAGAGATTATATAGGCGAAGAGGCGGCGCAAGGGGGTGCCTGGGGGGCCCACCCCATAGGGCGGCGCGCCCCCCTCCTAGGCCACGCCCCAGTGTGGTGTGGGGGCCCTGGGCCTCCTCTCCGGCTCCCCTTCGGTGTTCTGGTCCGTCTCGGTGAAATAAGATGTTTGGCTTTTGTTTCGTCGAATTCCGAGAATATTGCCCGAACAGCTTTTCTGGAACCAAAAACAGCAGAAAACAGGAACTGGCACCTCAGCATCTTGTTAATAGGTTAGTTCCGGAAAATGCATAAAATCATTATAAACTGTGAGCAAAACATGTAGGTATTGTCATAAAACTAGCATGGAACATTAGAAAATATAGGTACGTTGGAGACGTATCAAGCATCCCCAAGCTTAGTTCCTACTCGCCCTCGAGTAGGTAAACGATAACAAGGATAATTTCTGAAGTGACATGCTACTATCATAATCTTGATCAATACTATTGTAAAGCATATGAGATGAATGAAGTTATTCGAAGCAATGGTAAAGACAATGACTAAACAACTGAATCATATAGCAAAGACTTTTCATGAATAGTACTTTCAAGACAAGCATCAATAAGACTTGCATCGGAGTTAACTCATAAAGCAATAAATTCTTAGTAGAAAGTTTTGAAGCAACACAAAGGAAGATATAAGTTTCAGCAGTTGCTTTCAACTTCAACATGTATATCTCATTGATAATTGTCAACACAAAGTAATATGATGAGTGCAAATAAGCAAGTATGTAGGAATCAATGCACACAGTTGACACAAGTGTTTGCTTCTAATATAGAAGGAAGTAGGTAAACTGACTCAACATAAAGTAAAAGAAAGACCCTTCGCAGAGGGAAGCAGGGATTACTCATGTGCTAGAGCTTTTTATTTTGAAAACATGGAAACAATTGTGTCAACGGTAGTAATAATTCATATGTGTTATGCATAAAACCTCCTATAAGTTGCAAGCCTCATGCATCGAATACCAATAGTGTCCACACCTTGTCCTAATTAGCTCGGATTTCCACGGATTATCATTGCATTACATATGTTTCAACCAAGTGTCACAAAGGGGTACCTCTATGCCACCTGTACAAAGGTCCAAGGAGATAGATCGCATTTGATTTCTCAGTTTTGATAGATCTCAACTTGAGGACATCCATACCGGGACAACATAGAAAACAAATAATGGACTCCTCTTTTTAATGCTTAAGCATTCAACAACATATAATATTCTCATAAGAGATTGAGGATTAATGTCCAAACTGAAACTTCCACCATGATACATGGCTTTGGTTGGCGGCCCAATGTTCTTCTCTAACAATATGCATACTCAAACCATTTAATCATGATAAATCACCCTTACTTCAGACAAGACGAACATGCATAGCAACTCACATGATATTCAACAAAGGTGTAAAAGTTGATGGCGTCCCCAGAAACATGGTTACCGCTCAACAAGCAACTTATAAGAAATAAGATACATAAGCAACATATTCAATACCACAATAGTTTTAAAGCTATTTTCCCATGAGCTATGTATTGCAAAGACAAGGAATGAAATTTTAAAGGTAGCACGCAAGCAATTTACTTTGGAATGGCAGAAAAATACCACATAGTAGGTAGTTATGGTGGACACAAATGGCATAAGTTTTGGCTCAAGGTTTTTGGATGCACGAGAAGCATTTCCTCTCAGTACAAGGCTTTGGCTAGCAAGGTTGTTTGAAGCAAACACAAGTATGAACCGGTACAGCAAAACTTACATAAGAACATATTGCAAGCATTATAAGACTCTACACTGTCTCCTTGTTGCTCAAACACTTTTACCAGAAAATATCTAGACCTTAGAGAGACCAATCATGCAAACCAAATTTCAACAAGCTCTACAGTAGTTCTCCACTAATAGGTTTAAACTACATGATGCAAGAGCTTAAACATGATCTACTTGAGATCTCAAAAGAATTTCCAAGTATCAAATTATTCAAGACAATATACCAATTACCACATGAAGCATTTTCTGTTTCCAACAAAATAACAATAAGTGTTGCGGCTTTCATCTTCCGCCATGAACATGAATTAAGAAAACAAGTGTTCATAAAAAAGCGGAGCATGTCTCTCTCCCAAACAAACATGTTATGATGGTGCCCACTTTATTGAAAATAAAATACACAACAGAAAATAAAGACGCTCCAAGAATAAAAATATAGTGAACAGAAACAGGACCTGATATTTTTATTGATGAAGAAGGGGATGCCCAAGGCATCCCCAAGCTTTGACGCTTGTACTTCTTGAATATATCTTCGGGTGACATGGGCATCCCCAAGCTTGAGCTTTTGTCCATTCTTCATCTCATGTAATCATTCTTCTTTCCTACACTTGAAAACTTCCTTCATACAAAACTCATCACAAATCTCATTAGCAGCGTTAGTGCAATGATAATATTAATCAAATCTACAAAGTTCAGTATGACATATGAAAAGCATTTTAATAAGCATTAGCTACTGTAGCACAACTTTAATAAGGTTCTTTGATCAAGAGAACTCAAAAAGGTGGGCAAAAAGATGCAAATGCAAAACAGTGCAAGAATCTGTCAAAACAGAACAGTTCGTAAAAATTGATTTTCGAAAAATAGTTACGCTGCATAACTAGAAAAACCCTGAACTAATGAAAGTTAGATAAATACCTGGGGAAGATGCTCGTAAATTGGCAGCTCAAACTTACGTTCTGGTGATTTTTGGCGATTTTTCTCGTGACGAACCAGAAACAGTAAACAAGATTGCAAATCTCCCAAATACCACTTTCTTACCATTAGAGGCAATTCTTGGCACAAAAACAAAACAAACATTATAAGGAGAGGTTGCTACAGTAGTAACAACTTCCAAGACACAACAAAACAGTAGCAAAATAAAAACATGGGTTATCTCCCAAGAAGTGCTTTCTTTATAGCCATTAAGATGGGCTTAGTAATTTTAATGATGCTCGCGCAAGAAATAAGAGTTGAAGCAAAAGAGAGCATCAAAAGCAAATAAGAAACACTTTTAAGTCTAACGCACTTCCTATGAAAAGGAATCTTGTAAATAAACAAGTCATGTAAGCATAATGCAACAAGCATAGAAAGGCAACGCAAGCGCAACTTTAAGATTCTCAACATAAAGAGGGGAAACTTAATATTATTAAGATGCATATAACCATGTTCCCCTCTCTCATAATAACTTTCAGTAGCATCATGAACAAACTCAAAAATATAACTATCACATGAAACATTCTTATCATGAGCTACATGCATAAAATTATTACTCTCCACATAAGCATAGTCATTACTATTAATTGTAGTGGGAGCAAATTCAATAAAATAGCTATCATTATTATTCTCATTACCATAATCATCATATATAGGAGGCATATTGTAATCATAATTAATTTTCCCCTCAATAGTAGGTGGACTGAAAATATGATAGTCATCATTGTAATCATCATATATAGGAGGTAAAGTATCATCAAAGTAAATTTTCTCCTCCATGCTTGGGGAACTAAAAATATCATGCTCATCAAAACCAGCTTCCCCAAGCTTAGAACTTTCTATATTATGGAAAGAAACATGGATAGTACTAATACTATGGCAATTATTAACATCATCATATTTAGAATTAGTGTCCCAGAGATCTTCAATATCAAAAGTAGTGTGTTCTTCCAAATCATGATCACTAATATAGGTAAAGGGCATAGGAAGATCATTGTACTCAGATTCATTATCATAATAATCATTAGGAGCAACATACTTACGGTTACCTATCGTTATCTCATACACGCGGGGATATGCCGTTACCTCTTTCTTTTTATTCCCCCTCTTCTTCCTCTTCTTCGTTCCCTTCTTCTTCTTCTTCTTCTTCTTCTTCTTCTTCTTCTTCTTCTTCTTCTTTTCCTTGTCCTCGTTCCCTTCTTTAAGAGGAAGAGGATTGAAGGGAGGCTTCTCCACATAACCTGATTTATTTCCAGAAACAATAGAAGAAACTTGGGAGGATTCCTCCTTTTCATTAATAAGTTCGAAACACACAGCGGTCCTATCATATTTTGGCAAAGTGTCATCTTCTAAAATATTTTGTATGTAAGTGTTTGTGTGGCAATTATCAATGCAATAAGAAAGACACCCATGCAGGACACTATTAATATCAAGAGCACTCATATCCACCAAAGAAGTTTTTCTCAATAACTCTTCACATCCCAAAAATAAAGTAAGTTCATCATGCTGATTAGGAGTGATTTCATCATCACAATACAAATTTGCAGCACTCATAAGGTTCAAATTATGATTGGAGGAGCATTGAAAATTAAAATGACCCACTCTATGGCAAAGTTCACAAATAAAAGGATAGAGGGCACAAACTTTTTCACCAAGATCATCTAGAGCCCTAGACCACTTCCTAGTTTTTTCATTCATGTGATGGATACAATATTCTTCTTCAATTTTATTCTTTTCACAAGGTCTATGAACTCCAAACAAATTAACATGCTTATAGGAAATAGCATTTTCAGAAGTTTGAGCATGTTTATTGCAATCATTATCAACAATTTCATTTTCCATGCAAGTGTCTTTAAAAGGTTCATGATACATGTACCAATTTTCTTTAGGAACATTAATATGAGAAGCAAAGGCTCTATAGCAATCGACCATAATTTGAGGATCAAGACCATATTTAGCACTAAGCTCTTTAAAATCAGCAGTTTGAGCGAAAGACTTAATGCAATCATACTCGTAGTTTATACCTGATTCTTTACCTTTGTCATTCTCCCAATCTTCAGTATTGCTTTGAATTCTTTCAAGAAGATCCCATCTAGCTTCAACCTCCTTGCTTGTGAAAGATCCCTCCAAACAGGCATCTAGATAGTCCTTGTGGTGTCCTGAAAGCCTTGCATAAAAATTATTAGTAATAACATTACGGGGAAGCTCATGAATGGGACATTTGAGCATTAGAGACTTCAATCTCCCCCATGCTTGGGCAATACTCTCTCCATCATGAGACCAGAAATTATATATGCGGTTTCGGTCTTTGTGAATTTCACTTGGAGGATAGAATTTAGAATAAAATAGAGGCATAATATCCTCCCAATCAAGAGAATGCCTATTCTTCGGCAATTTATACCAATGCGCTGCTTTACCAGACAGCGACATAGAGAATATTTTCTTCCTCACTTCATCCATAGAGATACCTGCACACTTGAATAACCCACATAATTCATGCAAAAACAGTAAATGATCTCCAGGATGGACAGTTCCATCCCCTTCATAGCGGTTATCCATAACACGTTCAATAATTTTCATGGGTATCTTGAAAGGAATACTTTCAGTAGGTGGATTTAAAATATCACAAGCATCATTAGAGTTATCGCATATGGGAGATAAAGTATTATCAGAGCAAATTTTCTCCCCTAAAGATGGGAAGCTAAAAAGATCATAAAAACTAGCTTCCCCAAGCTTAGACTTCTCCATAGCATTAGCAGTAATTGCGTTCATACTAATAACATTGCTACTAGCATGCAAATAAGGTTCCAGAGGTTTTTTAATTTTTGCATCACATAATTCATGTCTTATTTCAGGAAATAGATTAAAAAGCTCACTGTTGTTTTCCATTATGCCTAACTAGTGAAAAAATAAAAAACAAGAAAAAAAAAGATGCAATTGCAGGATCTAAAGGAAATAGCTTCGAGCACTCACACACCGGCAACAGTGCTAGGAAATAGCTTAGTAGTCGGAGGATGTGAATACCTTTTACCTTACCTCCCCGGCAACGGCGCCAGAAAATAGCTTGATGTCTACGCACGCTTCTATTCCTGTAGACAGTGTTGGGCCTCCAAGAGCAGAGGTTTGTAGAACAGCAGCAAGTTTCCCTTAAGTGGATCACCCAAGGTTTATCGAACTCAGGGAGGTAGAGGTCAAAGATATCCCTCTCAAGCAACCCTGCAATTACGATACAAGAAGTCTCTTGTGTCCCCAACACACCTAATACACTTGTCATATGTATAGGTGCACTAGTTCGGCGAAGAGATAGTGAAATACAAGTATAATGGATGATTGTAAGTAGTAATTGCAATCTGAAATAAAGATGGCAGCAAGCAAACATGTAACAGAACTTGTTGGAAACGGTGTTTCAATGCTTAGAAACAAGGCCTAGGGATCATACTTTCACTAGTGGACACTCTCAACATTGATCACATAACTGAATAAATAAATGCTACTTTCTACACTCTCTTGTTGGATAACAAACACCATTCATTGTGTAGGGCTACAAAAGCACACCTCAAGCCGGAGTAAACAAGCTCCACAACATCCGGAGTTCATATTAGAGTAACCTCTAGAGTGCATAATAGACCGTTGCAACTTAGACCGAGTACTAACATAGCATACACACTGTTGACAGTAGTTATGAAAGGGGGAATAGATCGCATCAATACTATCATAGTAATAGTTAACTTCATAATCTACAAGAGATTACAATCATAACCTACGCCAAGTACTACATGATGCACACACTGTCAACATTACATCATGGAGGAGGAATAGACTACTTTAATAACATCACTAGAGTAGCACATAGATTGATAGTGATACAAAGCTCATGATCACATAAAGATCACACCATGGGAGAGAGAGATGAACCACAAAGCTACCGGTAGAGCCCTCAGCCTCGGGGGAGAACTACTCCCTCCTCATCATGGGAGACAGCAACGGTGATGAAGATGGCGGTGATGTCGATGGAGATGACTCCGAGGGCAATTCCCCGTCCCGGCGGCGTGCCGGAACAGAGACTTTTGTCCCCTGAAACGGAGTTTCGCGATGGCGGCGGCGTCCCTGGAGTCTTTCTGGAGTTTCGTCAATTGTTGTAGGGTTTTCACGTCACGAGAGATTATATAGGCGAAGAGGCGGCGCAAGGAGGTGCCTGGGGGGCCCACCCAATAGGGCGGCGCGCCCCCCTCCTAGGCCGCGCCCCAGTGTGGTGTGGGGGCCCTGGGCCTCCTCTCCGGCTCCCCTTCGGTGTTCTGGTCCGTCTCGGTGAAATAAGATGTTTGGCTTTTGTTTCGTCGAATTCCGAGAATATTGCCCGAACAGCCTTTACGGAACCAAAACAGCAGAAACAGAACGGCACCTCGGCATCTTGTTAATAGGTTAGTTCCGGAAAATGCATAAAATCATTATAAAGTGTGAGCAAAACATGTAGGTATTGTCATAAAACTAGCATGGAACATCAGAAATTATAGGTACGTTGGAGACGTATCATTGGTTTTTACCCCCGCAACACTACTCAAGCTTTGAAACTTTGTGAACTTTAACTCAAACAAACCATAGAAATTTCCCTCTTATGTTATCATCTACCTCAATGATCAGATGGCCCCACCAACCCGCACCACCAACCAAGATGCAATGATGCAGATGCTCCAGATGATGATGGCAGACCGCGAAGCCGAGAGAGCTGAACGTCAAGCCAATATCGCCACACTGCAGCAGATAGCTCAAAACAATCAAGGCCATGGGAACCATGATCACTGATGTCTACGTGTGCTTCTATTCTTGTAGACAGTGTTGGGCCTCCAAGAGCAGAGGTTTGTAGAACAGCAGCAAGTTTCCCTTAAGTGGATCACCCAAGGTTTATCGAACTCAGGGAGGAAGAGGTCAAAGATATCCCTCTCATGCAACCCTGCAACCACAAAGCAAGAAGTCTCTTGTGTCCCCAACACACCTAATAGGTGCACTAGTTCGGCGAAGAGATAGTGAAATACAAGTGGTATGAATGAATATGAGCAGTAGTAACGGCGCCAGAAAAGTGCTTGTTGGCGTGCAGTTGATGGTAGTAATATTGCAGGAAGTAAAGATGCAGTAAAACAGTAAACAAGCAGCGATAGCAGTATTTAGGAACAAGGCCTAGGGATCATACTTTCACTAGTGGACACTCTCAACATTGATCACATAACAGAATAAATAGATAGATGCTAGACTCTACACCCTCTTGTTGGATGATGAACACCACTAACTGTGTAGGATTACACGAACCCTCAATGCCAGAGTTAACAAGCCCCACAATATTCAATGTTCATATTTAAATAACCTTAGAGTGCATAACAGATCAACATAACCAAACCAAGTACTAACATAGCATGCACACTGTCACCTTCACACTACGAAAGGAGGAATAGATCACATCAATACTATCATAGCAATAGTTAACTTCATAATCTACAAGAGATCACAATCATAGCCTACGCCAAGTACTACACGATGCACACACTGTCACCATTACACCGTGCAGGAGGAATAAACTACTTTAATAACATCACTAGAGTAGCACACAGATATATTGTGATACAAAACACATTGCAATCATAAAGAGATATAAATAAGCACTTCACTATGCCATTCATAACAGTGAATAAGTATTCTGTGAAATATAGCCTAAGAGACCCACACGGTGCACACACTGTCACCTTTACACACGTGGGACAAGGAGTCTCCGGAGATCACATAAGTAAAACCCACTTGACTAGCATAATGACATCTAGATTACAAGCATCATCATATGAATCTCAATCATGTAAGGCAGCTCATGAGATTATTGTATTGAAGCACATAGGAGAGAGATTAACCACATAGCTACCGGTACAGCCTCGAGCCTCGATGGAGAACTAATCCCTCCTCATGGGAGACAGCAGCGGTGATGAAGATGGCGGTGGTGTTGATGGAGAAGCCTTCCGGGGGCACTTCCCCGTCCCGGCGGCGTGCCGGAACAGAGACTCCTGTCCCCCAGATCTTGGCTTCGCGATGGCGGCGGCTCTGGAAGGTTTCTCGTACCGTGGCTTTTTTCGTCTCGTGTTTTAGGTCAGGGACCTTTATATAGGCGAAGAGGCGGCGTCAGAAGGTCAACGAGGCGACGACACAACAGGGGGGCGCGGGCCTCCCCTTGGCCGCGCCGGCCTACTGTTTGGTGGGCCTGTGGCCCCCCTCTAGCGGCTCTCGGGTGTTCTGGAAGCTTCATGCAATCCTAAGATGCTGGGCGTTGATTTCGTCCGATTCCGAGAATATTTCCTTACTAGGATTTCTGAAACCAAAAACAGCAGAAAACAGCAACTGGCCCTTCGGCATCTCGTCAATAGGTTAGTTCCGGAAAACGCATAAATATGACATAAAGTATGCATAAAACATGTAGATATCATCAATAATGTGGCATGGAACATAAGAAATTATCGATACGTCGGAGACGTATCAATCACCCTGGATCCAAGTTGAAGAACTTTCAGAACACTAATCCACCAATGTTTAGCAAGACAGAAGAGCCCCTTGATGCTGACGACTGGCTCCAGACCATGGAGAACAACTTAGAAGTTGCGGGAGTTGAAGCCGCAGAGAAAGTACTATTTGCCACACACTACCTGTCAGGACCTGCCAGAGCCTGGTGGACGAGTGCTCGCGCAATGAATGCCGGACAAATAATGAACTGGGAAGACTTCAAGCTGAAGTTTAGCAAGTATCACGTGCCCCAAGGACTGATCAAGAAGATGAGAGATGAGTTCCGTGAACTCAAGCAAGGCAGAATGTCCGTGGTGGAATACCGCGACAGATTCCTCACTCTGTCAAGGTACGCCCCGGATGAGACCGACACCAATGAGAAAAGGAAGGAGAGATTTTTGAACGGACTGCATGATGAAATGCAAACCGTGTTAGTGAACATCCCGTTTGCTGACCTCGAAGCCCTGGTGGATTCAGCCATACAGATGGAATGGAAGCTGCACCAAGCCAACGAGAACCGCAAGAGAAGAATGATGAACCAGAATGGAACCCACCATACTCAGAAGTACCGCAACAATTCCGCGGGAGGATTTGCCCCAAGAAACAATAAGCCACCTGTTCAGACTTACCGTCCACACCACAACAACAATAATGGAGGACCCCCGAAGCCCGGAGGCAACAACAACAACAGCAACCACACCAACAACAACAACCACCCCAATGGTAGCCACAACAACCCCAATACCGCCCCAAATACCGGAAGCAACACTGTTCCCGTCAACCCCAAAGACAAGTCAACTGTGAACTGCTATGAATGTGGAATTGTGGGTCACTAATCCAATGAGTGCCCCGAGAAGCTTGCCAAGATTGCTGCCAATACCGCTACACCTTCTCAGCAACAACGCCGCTTCGCAGCCAGAAGGAACCAGAACAACCGCAACGGTCGTCTCTACCACATGAATGCATCAGAAGCACAGGAAGCACCTCAAGCCATGCCAAGTATGTGTTCATGTTAATCCAATTGCTCAATCTCACTTAGGAACCTAACTTTTCTTAAAATCTCGGGACGATATTTGTTTAAGGGGGAAGGGTTTGTAACATCCCAAATTTTCAACAAAGAAGAAAATGAATTTCCTTTTTCCAAAAATGAGAACCAACAAAAACTTTTATGACATATGAGGCTATGCATAGTGCTCATACCTAATACTTTTGTTATTGCCATGATTGTTTGTTTATTACATTGAACATTTTTCCCAATACCCTAAACCCTAACCTTCTCAAAACCAAATAGGATCAAATATGAAGAAACTAAAATAAAACAAAAAGACATATGTGGGCATATAGCCCTAATAGGCAAATCTTGATCAATACCCTTCTTACTTTTCTAAATAGTGGTGAACCATTGTTAGACCCCACTAAACCTAAAACCTCACCCCTCTTCTCACCATCTATTATAAACAAAATAAAAATAAATGAAATTAAATAAGAAAAGGGCCTATGTGCCTATGGGTATTTTTGGTAAAACTTCTACCTAGGCTTTTCTACCTTGTTTAGATGTTTTGAAAACATCAACAAACCTAACCAACAACTTACCAACCAAATCAAGTGAGAAACAAAAATAAAATAAACATATGCATAGAGGCATATGTGGCACATAGCCATATTACCAAAACTTGACCTAAGCACCTCTACCTTTCCCAAATGGTTTGAACACTTTACCAAACCCAATCTAACACCAAATAAACCCTACACCATGCCCTTTGATCAAATAAAAAGAAAAGGAAATAAAAATAGAAATACACATATGAGCCTAAGACTATATTTGAAAATTAGGTCTAGGACATGATCTACCTTTGCTAGATGGTTGGAAAATATTAAGAAACCGTAACTAGTACTCAACAAAGCCAATCCAAGTTGAAACAAAACAAAATAAAGAAAATTTCAAAATGTGCATAGAGGCATATGAGAAGAAATGGCCAAAAATGCAAATTTGAGCAAAAGGCCACCAAACTTGGTTCCATTGCTTGGATTACTTTCTTATACCATTTTAACACTCAACCACATCAGTAGGATCAAGAAAAACCAAATCAAAATGAAAATAAAAGGATTTTCCAACTCACATACACTAATTGTCACATGTGACATTTTTATCAGCATACCCACTTTGAGCCTCTGGTTTGAAAGATTTTCAAACTAAACTATGTCCACTCTTTGCACCTCATCCAAGACAACATCAAGGTGAACAACTTTTCCCAAAACAACCCCTGCAAATTCTTGCTCAATTTCAAATAATGATCAAGCAAAGTTGCAACTATGAAACAAATTTAAGATCATACACATTTTGTGCTTTTGCAAATCAACTCATTTTTGAGCACCACCACCAAAACTATACTTCAAATATTATATGACAACACTCCACCAAAATTCATTGAAAAATTTGAAAATTGATCTCTTTCGGCCATTTTCACAAACACCTTATAGGCAGATTTTGACTAAAGTGAGACATGCTTATATCTGATGGGTTTTAGACTAAACCATCTTGCCTAAGTCATCACACATACTCTCCTCAATCCCCTGGAGCAAACCCAACCCTTTCCAACACTGTGCACAGTACAAACTTGACCAAACCATGACCATGCCACTCAAGTGGACACCACCATGCCATCACTCCCTCCTCTCACCTCAGCTAAGCCATATCATGTCCTTGAGCTTGCCCTGACTTTGCTGATCACGACCGTGCACGCTCTGACCACAGGAGACGTCGACACTGCCCAGAACACGTGCGCCCAGACGCGCCCACGACGCCTAGAGCGCGCCAGGACGTGTCACTGGACACGCCAGTGCACCTGCTCGCCCTTGTCACCCTGACCTCCTCTCGCCCCATTTCTTTCTCCTCCACGATCAACAGGACCACGGCCACCTCGTAGACATGCTCATTGGCCCTCGCACGCCCCGTCACCGTCGCCATCGTCACCGATCTTGCGTCAGTACACCGCACGGACATGACGTCGCCCGCCTGCTCCCGTCCACCTCCGTCCTCGCCACGACGTGCGTTAGCACCGCCTCGACGTCACCAACACCACCACACCCTCACCCGTGACGCTAACCCACTGTAGGCACGTCGACGGCGATGACCTCACCCGCACCCGCGGCCACCTAGCGCCGCTATAAAAGGGGAGCACCCCGGCCTCCATTTCTCACACCAATCGACCTCCCTCCTCTCTCTGATCCTCCTCCGCCCACTACCTCTCCACATTGTCGCCGGTAGAACCCCAATCGCCAGCTCAAGTCCGCGGCGGAGCTGCAGAAGGCGCCGTCGATTTCGTCCGTCCCCGGATCTCCCACGACCACTGTTGAGCTCGCCGTCGTCGACAACGTCGCCTCGCGTCAACGCCGCCGCTCGCCGGAGCCCAGGATCGCCGCCGACCACCTCCTCCGCCGTGCCAGCACCTCCGCTCTCATCGACGTAGACGACGCCTGTAAGCCGCACGATCCCCTCCTGATCCTACGTCCCACGTTCATCCATACCGATTCGGTATTAAAAGTCACTGACCGCTGGGCCCCACCCTGTCAGGCGGCCCGCGGCGTGAGCAGCGCTAGTTGGGCTGGCTTGCTTCTCTCTCCCCCTCTGGCCCGTTAAGATTTCCCGCCTAGGCCCATAATTCAAATTCGTTTAAATCCTTTTTGGCTTCAAACTCAATACTGGCACTCACTTAGAATTTGAATAATTAGAAATCCACTCAGCCAAATTTAGTGAATTGTATATTGTTAGAAAGCTTATGAAAGGCTCCATCCAACCAAACTGGATTCAAATCTTTATCTATTGTAGAACTTGAATAGTAAAAATCACAAGACATAAAGTTTTCAGAATTCAAATAAATCTATAAAATCAACCATGATGAATTTTGGGGTGATTCAAATTCTCATAATTCACATTTCAAATACTCTAATTGTTTATGTGAAAATATGATAGGGTTGCTTCATATTATCAAGGGCTAGAATCAAGAATTGGGTATGTAGTCAATACTAGCCCATTTAAATTATTTCCAAATTTAGGATTTCAAATCTATGAGGTGTAGCACCTCATTTAAATCATCTTCCCAGGTGGTATGAAGTAATGTGATGACCCTTGTTGCTTGGTCTCATATTTGCTCACTTGAGGATATTAAATCAAATAGGATTTAAATTGCATGAGGTATAGAACCTCATTTAAATTATGTTTCTTAAATACTAAGTGGGAAGTGTTGACCTTGGTCAACATATCACCATACATTGTTATTTGAGATGGGTTCTTCTCATTTATATCTTGGTCTCAAGTAAATCAACATGAGGTAGTAACTATGGTCTAATTGATCTCATAATGAATTATTTGAGGACATTAAATCATTACCATGTTAGGATTAAATTGCATGAGGTACCTCACCTCATTTAAATCATTTTCCCTAATAATGATTATGAAGTGTTGACCTTGGTCAACATGAGTTCATATATTATCATATGAGGAAATTAAATCTTAACAAGATTCAATGAGAGGAAATTATTTCTCCAAAGAATTAAATAGAAACCTTAAATAATATTTATAATGAGAGGAAATTATTTTTCTTAAGAAGAAAACAAAGTCAACCAACATAATAATAATATTGTGATGCTAGCCTAACTTTTGTGACTCATGTGTGTGCTTAGTCTAGCTTTTAAGTTTTGTTTGGTGATTGTGTCCTCGTATTCGTTTATAGACGCTAGTACCGGAGACTATCAAGAGGAGGAGGTTTTCTACCAAGAGGAAGAAGAAGAGAACTTTGATCACAACACCAACCAAGGCAAGCTAATATTCTTGCAAGTTGACCTAGTGCAAAGCTCTACAAGAGCAAGGCACCATTACCTTTTACTTTATGCTTAATGATCCCATCCCAAGTTTTTACCTTACAAATTATCTTTTGATTTTGGTTTATCAAAGTTTACTTTTTGATTCATGATTCACTTGGTCTAGATATAGAGTAGAACAAGAGCATCCAATCTAGCCTAGAGCAATACAAGCTAATTAGCACCCCTCATGACTAGTTGCTAGTGCTAAAACTAAAAGTGACTACTCTAGATGGGAACTGGTGAAATGAAATGACTTTGAAAACCTTGGAATGATGAGTCATTCTATTGAAAGATTTTGAAGGTGAATATGACTGGTGAATGACATGGTGAATTTTACAAAAACTGATGGTTGGGTTCGGATGCGATACCATTCCAATTTTGCATGTACCCCCACAATACCTGATTATGGGTAAGGGCTTAACTGGAAGTTTATGTATCTTAGTATGGGTTCCCTCTAAACAAGCGTCATAGGGGTTATGCCGAGGCTGCCTCCGTTACAGATGAAATGATGTGAAATGACGTGAAATGAGGTGAATGTCCGGCCCAAGCCCTGTGCAGTTCCCAGGCTGACCGTTTGTCTTCACTGGGAGGCCAAGCTCATGCGGAGAGGTGCCTATACTAGGGTATGTAAGTGAAAGGTTATGGTTGGTAGTCCGCACACGGAGTGTGATAAATCAGGGCCAGTTAACCCTGGCGGATTATTGCAAATGTTGTGGCACAAGTGTACGACCTCTGCAGAGGGTAGAACTATTCGAATAGCCACGTCCACGGTTAAGGACGGTTGGAAAGGCCATACTGTTCCGTCATCAGATCATTTTCAAAATGTGACATGTGAAGGGTGACTGGTGATTTGAACTTGAAAAGGGTGACTTTGACTTGAATCACAACAGAGTTGTGGGAATGACACTAATGTTCCCACCTGAGTTAGTTAGCAAATGAAGAGGTTTCTACTAAATGTTTGTGAACTAAAATTGGCTTTCTGCAAATAAACTTAGAGCTTAGCACCCCCTTACTATAGTTGATAGTGCTTACACTAGTATTAGTTTGCGAGTACTTTAAAGTACTCATGGCTTTGTCCCTGGCTATTCAAATGGCCAGACTATGAAGAGGAACAGCAGTACGAGGAAGATGGACAGCAGGACGTCTACGACAACTAGGACCACTCCTGACGGCAACAGTTGCCTGTGGAACAGATGAACAAGACCGTTACTTCGCTTCCGCTATGTGTTTTGTATTTGATCATTAGATCAACTATGTTGTATTAAGACTGGATCATGTGATCCCTCTATGTAAGACAATTATGTGTTGTAATGAATGATGTGTTGTGATATCAATCTATTATGTCTCGCAAAAATAATATTCCCGGGATTGCGATGAATGGCATAATAGGCATCTGGACTTAAAAATCCGGGTGTTGATAAGACGGGAGGACAAACAGAAAGGACAAATCAGATACTAGAAGATATGCTTAGGGCTTGTGCCCTAGATTTCGGAGGATCATGGGAGGAACACTTACCATTAGCAGAGTTTTCTTACAACAATAGCTATCAAAGCAGCATCAAGATGGCACCGTTTGAAGCTCTGTACGGAAGAAAGTGTAGGTCACCTATCTGTTGGTACGAGGCAGGTTCAAGCAAGGAGTTTCATCCAGATTATGTGAAAGAGAAGCAACAGATCATAGATGTAATAAAGGACAGACTCAAGATAGCTCAAAGCCGACAGAAGAGTTATGCAGACCAAAAGAGAAGGAAATGGGAGCCAAAAGTTGGAGACATGGTATATCTTAAAGTAAGTCCGATGAAAGGTCTTCAGAGATTCGGAGTAAAGGGGAAGCTTAGCCCTAGATACATCGGACCTTTCAAGATATTGAGTCAGAATCGAGGGTTAGCCTTTGAATTGGATCTACCAGGAAGGTTAGCTCAAGTACACAATGTGTTTCATGTGTCGCAACTCAGAAAATGTCTAAAGACCCCAGAGGAGCCAGTATCTCATGATGAGCTAGAGCTACAGCTAGATTTGACCTATATAGAAAAGCCAACCAAGATTCTCGAGGAAAATTGGAAACAACTC
Organism: Lolium perenne; assembly: GCF_019359855.2. Lineage (NCBI taxonomy): Eukaryota > Viridiplantae > Streptophyta > Magnoliopsida > Poales > Poaceae > Lolium > Lolium perenne. The sequence continues at coordinate 77,394,083 of NC_067249.2, read as the reverse complement.
AGGAATAGAGCTATTAAATACTGCAAGATACAATGGAAGCATCATCCTGAGAGAGCAGCCACCTGGGAGAAGGAAGAAGATTTAAGGAAGTCATATCCAGAACTGTTCAGGTATTTCAACCACAACTTCGGGACGAAGTTTTCTTTAAGGGGGAAAGGTTGTAATATCCCAGGTTTAGCGACGATCGAGGGGTAGAATTTAGAAAGGGATGTGCATTGCATCCTAAAATCTGGGGAAATTTCGCGCTTTTGAAAGAAAACTGCATCGAAGGGGGACAAGTTTCTCTCTCGACACCTTACAGGGTTAGGGTTTCGAGAGTGCGATAAACTTGGACCTCAATAAGTTCAATTAGGGTTTTCGAGAAGAGAGGGGAACATATGGCATCTCAACTTAAGTTGCATGGTTGAATTCCAACATGTTATGTTTGAATTTAAAATTCAAACATCAATTGAATATATCATAATTCAAATTCATTAAATAAATAGATAATCGAGTATATAAAATAATACAACACCTATATAAAGCTCATTCGAGAAACTTTGAGCTTTATTGATTATCACACAATTTACATTGTCAAATACAATATTCCAAATGAATTATGAATATTACAACACTTTACAGAAATTACAAGAAATGAAAAGGAAAATGAAAATTACAAAGATGTTCACATAACTAAACTACTAGCTAGATTTCTTCATGAATTCTTCATCATCAAAGAGATGAAGATCATCTTGATCATCTTCTTTGATCCCTGTAAACAAAAACAACACAAGGAAATGAAAAATTAGGCCAAGTGGCAAAGCCACTTGGCAGATTAGTGAAAATAAAGATTAATTGGTGGATAATACCAAGCCTGCCGAGGAGCCAAGCCAAAGCCCAAGTCCGAACCTGGGAGCATGCACAAGCAGCTCACAAGGCTAGCTGCATGCTCTCCACACACACACACAGACCAGGGGAGAGGAACCCCAGTACATGTACTGCTGTCGATCAAAGGAACAAGGAGTGGGACAGTATAAAACCTTTTCACAGCCAGAAACCCTAGCAGCTCACCGCCAGGTCTCCAAAGAGTAAGCATAGCAAGAACAGCAAGAACAGGAAGAACAGCCAGAGCTGTTCAACCTCTCCTAAAAACCACCAGAATTAAATCAAGCATCACAAGCCAGTAGGAGGAGCAGGGCAAGCCTTGATCATCAACCAGAAGCAAATCCTCTACATCAGCAAAACCTAGGAGCTGGAGTGAGGTATACACATCATCATGAACAAACCAGATGGTTTTGTTCATAAAATGCACATTCATGATCACACATGCACACAAAGGGTGGAGTAACCCTGTTTTGATCATCATTTGGTCATAGACCAAGTGTAACCTGGTAGAAATGGCAAGGACCAGCGATCAATCAAAGCCTATGTCCATGGTTATGCCAACCATACAAGTGGTAGCATCTTCCAAAAGGAAATAGGAAGGAAAACTATCCCAGATACTTACCCAAATATACACAGACTACACTAGCCCTTTTAAAACCATCAGATATGCAGAAATATCTGTTTTGTGCAAATAATTTTTCAACATAAAAAGTTACTGGAAATCAAATATGATTACCTAGTAACCATTTATCCATTCACAGCAAACCACCAGAGGTGGGAGCTACCAAAACAGCAGAGTATTACTGTTGAGGCCACCTCAACCACCCATTTATCCCAAACCACTAAGCCATGCACACTTATCATCACCCAGATGGGTTCAAAGTGAGCTGGGGTTCCCAACCATAGAGTTGGCATCCCTCTAGCTCAAGCAAATTAATCTTAAGAATCATCACTGCAAGCAGTTCATCTCATTTATCCATTAAATCATGACAAGCTATACAGATAAATGAATTACACAAGCAACTAGTAACTGGAACACCTGCAAATGATCCAGAGGATCACTGCAAGCATCAACAGATGCTTGAGCAAGCACCAGCACACACCAGCACATGCCTGTGTCTCACACAGACACCAGAGAGAGCAATAGTGAGACACAAACATGAAATAGCAGCCTTAACAAGCAACTGATGAGCACATGATCATCAGGGACTTGCTAGAGCATGACAGAGCATGTTAGAGCCAAGCCCAGCACCAACACATGAACTAAACAGCCACAGAACATGAACAATTGCATCACAGATAATCTGATAAACTAGATATAATTGTATTCAGAAGCACTCCAACAAGAAGTAGAGCTAATTAGTCAATGGTCAAGCTCAACAGAGCTTTACAGTGAAACAAAGCTCTAGGAGCATCACACTGATAGCACTAGGACTTGCATAAGCAAGAGATTTCCACAGTAATCAAGCCAGGGCAAGACAATTGAATACACTTGATCGTTTAGCAGGAGTAGTAACAAGAACAGAGTCACAGAGATAGCTGCAGGCAAGCAATACAAGCATAAGCAAGCCCATGGCTTATAGAAATTGCATAGAACCATGCACAGCAAGGATAGCACAGCTTAGGCTAGGCAATGGCTAGTAGAGCAGCAGCAGCAGCTATCACACAATAGCAGCAGCGGAGAGCACAGCAATAGCAGCTAGCATCGCCCAGCAGCAGCATGGCATGACAGCATCTCCACGAGGAGGAGCAGCCGTAGCTGGAGCTAGACGAAGAAGAGAAGAAGAGGAGGCGTACCTGGAGCAGGAGCACCACGGTGTGCCCATGACGGCACGGCGGCACGGCCGACCATGGCAACGCCAAGCCGCGGCCAAGCCAGGCGTCGCCGAGCACAAGTGCTCCAGCACCACCACGGCGAGGCACACGGTGATGGGGTTCGTAGCATAGAAAACAAAAATTTTCCTACCGCAAAACGAATAAATCCAAGATCTAATATATGGAACACCCAAGATCTAATCTACAAGATCTAAGCAACGAGATGGAGATGAGACTAACCCTCGAAGATTCCAAAGCCTACGAGATTAATCTCGTTGTTGGTGTAGACGATCGTCCCCGGTGCTGCAATCCGGCAGCACTTCCATACTCGGTCGCGCGTACGGTGTCGATGAAGCTCCTTCCTCTCCCGTTCCAGCGGGCTGCGGAGGTGTGGTAGATCTCCTCCAAATTCCAGCAGCACGACGGCGTGGTGGTGGTAGTGGAGGAAGAATAACTGCAGGGCTTCGCCTAAGCCGGAGCAGCGTATGGTGGAGGGAGAGGTGGCCAGAGGAGGAGGCAATGGGGGGATGGTGTGGCCGGCCACCCCCTCCCCTCTTTATATAGGGGGCTGGCTGGCCAAGGTGGCCCCCTTTCCCATCTAGGGTTGGGGGGGGGGGGGGGGGGGCGGCGGCCAAGGGGGGGAGAGGGGCTTTCCCCTCCCCCAAGTTGATCCCCCCCAGGGAAACCCTAGGGGGTTGGCCGGCCTGGGCCTTGGGGACCAAGTGCCCCTGGCCCATTAGGCCAGGAAGCATCCCCTCGGCCCACGGTGGGCCTCCTAGGTCGTGGGCCCCATGGTGGACCCTTTCGGAACCTTCTAGAACCTTCCAGTCAACACCGGAATAATCCCGAACATTTCCGAAAACCCAGAAATCAACTTCCCTTATATGAATCTTATTCTCCGGACTATTCCGGACCTCCTCGTGACATCCTGGATCACATCCGAGACTCCGAACAAACTTCGTCTCCATACCATATTCAAATCTACTTATGCGACATCGAACCTTAAGCGCGTCACCCTACGGTTCGCGAACTATGCAGACATGGTCGAGACTCCTCTCCGAGCAATAACCAATAGCGGGATCTGGAGATCCATAATGGCTCCCACATATTCAACGATGACTTAGTGATCGATTGAACCATTTACATACGATGCCAATTCCCTTTGTCTCGCGATATTTTACTTGTCCGAGGTTTGATCATCGGTATCTCCATACCTTGTTCAACCTCGTTACCGACAAGTACTCTTTACTCGTACCGTGGTATGTGATCTCTTATGAACTATTCATATGCTTGCAAGCTAATCAGATGACATTCCACCGAGAGGGCCCAGAGTATATCTATCCGTCATCAGGATGGACAAATCCCACTGTTGATCCATATGCCTCAACTCACACTTTCCAAATACTTAATCCCACCTTTATTGTCACCCATTTACGCAATGACGTTTGATGTAATCAAAGTACCCTTTCGGTGTAAGTAATTTACATGATCTCATGGTCGAAGGATTAAGACAACTATGTATTGAAAGCTTGTAGCAAATGAACTTGATGACCTGATCTTATGCTACACTCATTTGGGTGTGTGTCCATTATATCATTCAACTAATGACACAACCTTGTTATTAATAACATCCAATGTTCATGATCACGAAACCATGATCATCTATTAATCAACAAGCTAGTTATACAAGAGGCTTACTAGGGACTCCTTGTTGTTTACATAACACACATGTATCAATGTTTCGGTTAATACAATTATAGCATGGTATATAAACATTTATCATAAACACAAAGATATTATAATAACCACTTTATTATTGCCTCTTGGGCATATCTCCAACAGTCTCCCACTTGCACTAGAGTCAATAATCTAGATTACATTGTAAGGTACCTAACACCCATGGCATTCTGGTGTTGGTCATGCTTTGCCCTTGGGAGAGCTTTAGTCAACGGATCTGCAACATTCAGATCCGTGTGTACTTTGCAAATCTCTACTTCACCATCTTCGATGTACTCGCGAATCGAATGAAAACGCAGCTTGATATGCTTCAGCTTCTTGTGTGACCTTGGTTCCTTTGCATTGGCGATGGCACCCGTGTTGTCACAATAAATGACTAACGGGTCCAATGCACTAGGAACCACACCAAGCTCAACAATGAACCTCTTCATCCATACCGCTTCCGATGAAGCCTCTGAAGCC